>NW_027512083.1:0-17858 GCF_048772815.1 Callospermophilus lateralis | reverse complement strand
TCTAGTTTGCTGAAATCTCAGCAAAACTTTTTTCACCAAATCTTGATGATACTTGGTGGTAATGATCAGTTCACTAATCCCACTTGGCTACCCAATTTTTATTCTTCTAGGTTGAAGCATTCGTTTCAGTAACAGTTTGAATTTTTAGGTTTCACTCTGTTTTCTCCTACATAGATAGATGTGTTTGGAATTCTAAATCAAACACGGTTTGTGCTAGCTCCTTGAAACTTGACCAAATGAAGTAGTTCTAAGTTCTATCTCTATGGTTTGTTTCCTCTTCAAGTACCCCATGCAGAGACTGGCGAAAAACACTTTCGTTTGAAAGGGGTTGCCAAGCTTCCAAAAAACTACTAGTTTGCTGAAATCTCAGCAAACATTTTCTCACCAAATCTTGATGATACTTGGTGGTAATGATCAGTTCACTAATCTCACTTGGCTGCCCAACTTTCACTCTTCTAGGTTCAAGCGTTCGTTTCCAGTAACACTTTGAATTTTTAGGTTTCACTCTGTTTTCTGCTATATAGATAGATGTGTTTGAAACTCTAAATCAAACACGGTTTGTGCTAGCTCCGTGAAACTTGACAAAATGAAGTAGTTCTAAGTTCTATCTCTATGGTTTGTTTCCTCTTGAAGTACCCCATGCAGAGACTGGCGAAAAACACTTTCATTTGAAAGGGGTTGCCAAGCTTCTAAAAAACTACTAGTTTGCTGAAATCTAAGCAAACCTTTTTTCACCAAATCTTGATGATACTTGGTGGTAATGATCAGTTCACTAAACTCACTTGGCTGCCCAACTTTCACTCTTCTAGGTTCAAGCATTCGTTTCCAGTAACACTTTGAATTTTTAGGTTTCACTCTGTTTTCTGCTATATAGATAGATGTGTTTGAAACTCTAAATCAAACACGGTTTGTGCTAGCTCCTTGAAATTTGACCAAATGAAGTAGTTCTAAGTTCTATCTCTATGGTTTGTTTCCTCTTGAAGTACCCCATGCAGAGACTGGCGAAAAACACTTTCGTTTGAAAGGGGTTGCCAAGCTTCCAAAAAACTACTAGTTTGCTGAAATCTCAGCAAACATTTTTTCACTAAGTCTTGATGATACTTGGTGGTAATGATCAGTTCACTAATCCCACTTGGCTGCCCAATTTTTATAATTCTAGTTTGAAGCATTCGTTTCCAGTAACAGTTTGAATTTTTAGGTTTCACTCTGTTTTCTCATACATAGATAGCTGTGTTTGGAATTCTAAATCAAACACGGTTTTTGCTAGCTCCTTGAAACTTGACCAAATGAAGTAGTTCTAAGTTCTATCTCGATGGTTTGTTTCCTCTTGAAATACCCCATGCAGAGACTGGCGAAAAACACTTTCGTTTGAAAGGGGTTGCCAAGCTTCCAAAAAACTACTAGTTTGCTGAAATCTCAGCAAACCTTTTTTCACCAAATCTTGATGATTCTTGGTGGTAATGATCAGTTCACTAATCCCACTTTCCTGCCCAACTTTCACTCTTCTAGGTTCAAGCGTTCGTTTCCAGTAACACTTTGAATTTTTAGGTTTCACTCTGTTTTCTGCTATATAGATAGATGTGTTTGAAACTCTAAATCAAACACGGTTTGTGCTAGCTCCGTGAAACTTGACCAAATGAAGTAGTTCTAAGTTCTATCTCTATGGTTTGTTTCCTCTTGAAGTACCCCATGCAGAGACTGGCGAAAAACACTTTCGTTTGAAAGGGGTTGCCAAGCTTCCAAAAAACTACTAGTTTGCTGAAATCTCAGCAAACCTTTTTTCACCAAATCTTGATGATACTTGGTATTAATGATCAGTTCACTAATCCCACTTGGCTGCCCAACTTTCACTCTTCTAGGTTCAAGCGTTCGTTTCCAGTAACACTTTGAATTTTTAGGTTTCACTCTGTTTTCTGCTATATAGATAGAAGTGTTTGAAACTCTAAATCAAACACGGTTTGTGCTAGCTCCGTGAAACTTGACCAAATGAAGTAGTTCTAAGTTCTATCTCTATGGTTTGTTTCCTCTTGAAGTACCCCATGCAGAGACTGGCGAAAAACACTTTCGTTTGAAAGGGGTTGCCAAGCTTCCAAAAAACAACTAGTTTGCTGAAATCTCAGCAAACATTTTTTCAGCAAATCATGATGATACTTGGTGGTAATGATCAGTTCACTAATCTCACTTGGCTGCCCAACTTTCACTCTTCTAGGTTCAAGCATTCGTTTCCAGTAACAGTTTGAATTTTTAGGTTTCACTCTGTTTTCTCATACATAGATAGCTGTGTTTGGAATTCTAAATCAAACACGGTTTTTGCTAGCTCCTTGAAACTTGACCAAATGAAGTAGTTCTAAGTTCTATCTCTATGGTTTCTTTCCTCTTGAAATACCCCATGCAGAGACTGGCGAAAAACACTTTCGTTTGAAAGGGGTTGCCAAGCTTCCAAAAAACTACTAGTTTGCTGAAATCTCAGCAAACATTTTTTCACCAAATCTTGATGATACTTGGTGGTAATGATCAGTTCACTAATCCCACTTGACTGCCCAACTTTCACTCTTCTAGGTTCAAGCGTTCGTGTCCAGTAACACTTTGAATTTTTAGGTTTCACTCTGTTTTCTGCTATATAGATAGATGTGTTTGAAACTCTAAATCAAACACGGTTTGTGCTAGCTCCGTGAAACTTGACCAAATGAAGTAGTTCTAAGTTCTATCTCTATGGTTTTTTTCCTATTGAAGTACCCCATGCAGAGACTGGCGAAAAACACTTTCGTTTGAAAGGGGTTGCCAAGCTTCCAAAAAACAACTAGTTTGCTGAAATCTCAGCAAACCTTTTTTCACCAAATCTTGATGATACTTGGTGGCAATCATCAGTTCACCAATCCCACTTGGCTGCCCAACTTTCACTCTTCTAGGTTCAAGCGTTCGTTTCCAGTAACACTTTGAATTTTTAGGTTTCACTCTGTTTTCTGCTATATAGATAGAAGTGTTTGAAACTCTAAATCAAACACGGTTTGTGCTAGCTACGTGAAACTTGACCAAATGAAGTAGTTCTAAGTTCTATCTCTATGGTTTGTTTCCTCTTGATGTACCCCATGGAGAGACTGGCAAAAAACACTTTCGTTTGAAAGGGGTTGCCAAGCTTCCAAAAAACTACTAGTTTGTTGAAATCTCAGCAAACATTTTTTCACCAAATCTTGATGATACTTGGTGGTAATGATCAGTTCACTAATCCCACTTGGCTGCCCAACTTTCACTCTTCTAGGTTCAAGCGTTCGTTTCCAGTAACACTTTGAATTTTTAGGTTTCACTCTGTTTTCTGCTATATAGATAGAAGTGTTTGAAACACTAAATCAAACACGGTTTGTGCTAGCTCCGTGAAACTTGACCAAATGAAGTAGTTCTAAGTTCTATCTCTATGGTTTGTTTCCTCTTGATGTACCCCATGCAGAGACTGGCGAAAAACACTTTCGTTTGAAAGGGGTTGCCAAGCTTCCAAAAAACTACTAGTTTGCTGAAATCTCAGCAAACATTTTTTCACCAAATCTTGATTATACTTGGTGGTAATGATCAGTTCACTAATCCCACTTGGCTACCCAATTTTTATTCTTCTAGGTTGAAGCATTCGTTTCCAGTAACAGTTTGAATTTTTAGGTTTCACTCTGTTTTCTCCTACATAGATAGCTGTGTTTGGAATTCTAAATCAAACACGGTTTGTGCTAGGTCGTTGAAACTTGACCAAATGAAGTAGTTCTAAGTTCTATCTCTATGGTTTGTTTCCTCTTGAAGTACCCCTTGCAGAGACTGGCGAAAAACACTTTCGTTTGAAAGGGGTTGCCAAGCTTCCAAAAAACAACTAGTTTGCTGAAATCTCAGCAAACATTTTTTCACCAAATCTTGATGATACTTGGTGGTAATGATCAGTTCACTAATCTCACTTGGCTGCCCAACTTTCACTCTTCTAGGTTCAAGCGTTCGTTTCCAGTAACACTTTGAATTTTTAGGTTTCACTCTGTTTTCTGCTATATAGATAGATGTGTTTGAAACTCTAAATCAAACACGGTTTGTGCTAGCTCCTTGAAACTTGACCAAATGAAGTAGTTCTAAGTTCTATCTCTATGGTTTGTTTCCTCTTGAAGTTCCCCATGCAGAGACTGGTGAAAAACACTTTCGTTTGAAAGTGGGGGCCAAGCTTCCAAAAAACTACTAGTTTGCTGAAATTTCAGCAAATTTTTTTTCACCAAATCTTGATGATACTTGGTGGTAATGATCAGTTCACTAATCTCACTTGGCTGCCCAACTTTCACTCTTCTAGGTTCAAGCATTCGTTTCCAGTAACACTTTGAATTTTTAGGTTTCACTCTGTTTTCTGCTATATAGATAGATGTGTTTGAATCTCTAAATCAAACACGGTTTGTGCTAGCTCCTTGAAACTTGACCAAATGAAGTAGTTCTAAGTCTTATATCTATGGTTTGTTTCTTCTTGAAGTACCCCATGCAGAGACTGGCGAAAAACACTTTCGTTTGAAAGGGGTTGCCAAGCTTCCAAAAAACTACTAGTTTGCTGAAATCTCAGCAAACAGTTTTTCAACAAATCTTGATGATACTTGGTGGTAATGATCAGTTCACTAATCCCCCTTGGCTGCCCAACTTTCACTCTTCTAGGTTCAAGCGTTCGTTTCCAGTAACACTTTGAATTTTTAGGTTTCACTCTGTTTTCTGCTATATAGATAGATGTGTTTGAAACTCTAAATCAAACACGGTGTGTGCTAGCTAGCTCCTTGAAACTTGACCAAATGAAGTAGTTCTAAGTTCTATCTCTATGGTTTGTTTCCTCTTGAACTACCCCATGCAGAGACTGGCGAAAAACACTTTCGTTTGAAAAGGTTGCCAAGCTTCCAAAAAACTACTAGTTTGCTGAAATCTCAGCAAACCTTTTTTCACCAAATCTTGATGATACTTGGTGGTAATGATCAGTTCACTAATCCCACTTGGCTGCCCAACTTTCACTCTTCTAGGTTCAAGCGTTCGTTTCCAGTAACAGTTTGAAATTTTAGGTTTCACTCTGTTTTCTTATACATAGATAGCTGTGTTTGGAATTCTAAATCAAACACGGTTTGTGCTAGCTCCTTGAAACTTGACCAAATGAAGTAGTTCTAAGTTCTATCTCTATGGTTTGTTTCCTCTTGAAATACCCCATGCAGAGACTGGCGAAAAACACTTTCGTTTGAAAGGGGTTGCCAAGCTTCCAAAAAACTACTAATTTGCTGAAATCTCAGCAAATATTTTTTCACCAAATCTTGATGATACTTGGTGGTAATGATCAGTTCACTAATCCCACTTTCCTGCCCAACTTTCACTCTTCTAGGTTCAAGCGTTCGTTTCCAGTAACACTTTGAATTTTTAGGTTTCACTCTGTTTTCTGCTATATAGATAGATGTGTTTGAATCTTTAAATCAAACACGGTTTGTGCTAGCTCCTTGAAACTTGACCAAATGAAGTAGTTCTAAGTTCTATCTCTATGGTTTGTTTCTTCTTGAAGTACCCCATGCAGAGACTGGCGAAAAACACTTTCGTTTGAAAGGGGTTGCCAAGCTTCCAAAAAACTACTAGTTTGCTGAAATCTCAGCAAACATTTTTTCAACAAATCTTGATGATACTTGGTGGTAATGATCAGTTCACTAATCCCCCTTGGCTGCCCAACTTTCACTCTTCTAGGTTCAAGCGTTCGTTTCCAGTAACACTTTGAATTTTTAGGTTTCACTCTGTTTTCTGCTATATAGATAGATGTGTTTGAAACTCTAAATCAAACACGGTGTGTGCTAGCTAGCTCCTTGAAACTTGACCAAATGAAGTAGTTCTAAGTTCTATCTCTATGGTTTGTTTCCTCTTGAAGTACCCCATGCAGAGACTGGCGAAAAACACTTTCGTTTTAAAGGGGTTGCCAAGCTTCCAAAAAACTACTATTTGCTGAAATCTCAGCAAACCTTTTTTCACCAAATCTTGATGATACTTGGTGGTAATGATCAGTTCACTAATCCCACTTGGCTGCCCAATTTTTATTCTTCTAGGTTGAAGCATTCGTTTCCAGTAACAGTTTGAATTTTTAGGTTTCACTCTGTTTTCTCATACATAGATAGCTGTGTTTGGAATTCTAAATCAAACACGGTTTGTGCTAGCTCCTTGAAACTTGACCAAATGAAGTAGTTCTAAGTTCTATCTCTATGGTTTGTTTCCTCTTGAAATACCCCATGCAGAGACTGGCGAAAAACACTTTCGTTTCAAAGGGGTTGCCAAGCTTCCAAAAAACTACTAGTTTGCTGAAATCTCAGCAAATATTTTTTCACCAAATCTTGATGATACTTGGTGGTAATGATCAGTTCACTAATCCCACTTGGCTGCCCTACTTTCACTCTTCTAGGTTCAAGCGTTCGTTTCCAGTAACACTGAGAATTTTTAGGTTTCACTCTGTTTTCTGCTATATAGATAGATGTGTTTGAAACTCTAAATCAAACACGGTTTGTGCTAGCTAAATGAAACTTGACCAAATGAAGTAGTTCTAAGTTCTATCTCTATGGTTTGTTTCCTCTTTAAGTACCCCATGCAGAGACTGGTGAAAAACACTTTCGTTTGAAAGGGGTTGCCAAGCTTCCAAAAAACTACTAGTTTGCTGAAATCTCAGCAAACCTTTTTTCACCAAATCTTGATGATACTTGGTGGTAATGATCAGTTCACTAATCTCAATTGGCTGCCCAACTTTCACTCTTCTAAGTTCAAGCATTCGTTTCCAGTAAAACTTTGAATTTTTAGGTTTCACTCTGTTTTCTGCTATATAGATAGATGTGTTTGAATCTCTAAATCAAACACGGTTTGTACTAGCTCCTTGAAACTTGACCAAATGAAGTAGTTCTAAGTTCTATCTCTATGGTTTGTTTCTTCTTGAAGTACCCCATGCAGAGACTGGCGAAAAACACTTTCGTTTGAAAGGGGTTGCCAAGCTTCCAAAAAACTACTAGTTTGCTGAAATCTCAGCAAACATTTTTTCAACAAATCTTGATGATACTTGGTGGTAATGATCAGTTCACTAATCCCACTTGGCTGCCCAACTTTCACTCTTCTAGGTTCAAGCGTTCGTTTCCAGTAACACTTTGAATTTTTAGCTTTCACTCTGTTTTCTGCTATATAGATAGATGTGCTTGAAACTCTAAATCAAACACGGTGTGTGCTAGCTAGCTCCATGAAACTTGACCAAATGAAGTAGTTCTAAGTTCTATCTCTATGGTTTGTTTCCTCTTGAAGTACCCCATGCAGAGACTGGCGAAAAACACTTTCGTTTGAAAGGGGTTGACAAGCTTCCAAAATACTACTAGTTTGCTGAAATCTCAGCAAACTTTTTTCACCAAATCTTGATGATACTTGGTGGTAATGATCAGTTCACTAATCCCACTTGGCTGCCCAATTTTTATTCTTCTAGGTTGAAGCATTCGTTTCCAGTAACAGTTTGAATTTTTAGGTTTCACTCTGTTTTCTCATACATAGATAGCTGTGTTTGGAATTCTAAATCAAACACGGTTTGTGCTAGCTCCGTGAAACTTGACCAAATGAAGTAGTTCTAAGTTCTATCTCTATGGTTTGTTTCCTCTTGAAATACCCCATGCAGAGACTGGCGAAAAACACTTTCGTTTCAAAGGGGTTGCCAAGCTTCCAAAAAACTACTAGTTTGCTGAAATCTCAGCAAATATTTTTTCACCAAATCTTGATGATGCTTGGTGGTAATGATCAGTTCACTAATCCCACTTTCCTGCCCAACTTTCAGTCTTCTAGGTTCAAGCGTTCGTTTCCAGTAACACTTTGAATTTTTAGGTTTCACTCTGTTTTCTGCTATATAGATAGATGTGTTTGAAACTCTAAATCAAACAGGGTTTGTGCTAGCTCCGTGAAACTTGACCAAATGAAGTAGTTCTAAGTTCTATCTCTATGGTTTGTTTCCTATTGAAATACCCCATGCAGAGACTGGCGAAAAACACTTTCGTTTGAAAGGGGTTGCCAAGCTTCCAAAAAACTACTAGTTTGGTGAAATCTCAGCAAACCTTTTTTCACCAAATCTTGATGATACTTGGTGGTAATGATCAGTTCACTAATCCCACTTGGCTGCCCAACTTTCATTCTTCTAGGTTCAAGCGTTCGTTTCCAGTAACACTTTGAATTTTTTGGTTTCACTCTGTTTTCTGCTATATAGATAGAAGTGTTTGAAACTCTAAATCAAACACGGTTTGTGCTAGCTCCGTGAAACTTGACCAAATGAAGTAGTTCTAAGTTCTATCTCTATGGTTTGTTTCCTCTTGATGTACCTCATGCAGAGACTGGCGAAAAACACTTTCGTTTGAAAGGGGTTGCCAAGCTTCCAAAAAACTACTAGTTTGCTGAAATCTCAGCAAACATTTTTTCACCAAATCTTGATGATACTTGGTGGTAATGATCAGTTCACTAATCCCACTTGGCTGCCCAACTTTCACTCTTCTAGGTTGAAGCATTCGTTTCCAGTAACAGTTTGAATTTTTAGGTTTCACTCTGTTTTCTCATACATAGATAGCTGTGTTTGGAATTCTAAATCAAACACGGTTTTTGCTAGCTCCTTGAAACTTGACCAAATGAAGTAGTTCTAAGTTCTATCTCTATGGTTTGTTTCCTCTTGAAATACCCCATGCAGAGACTGGCGAAAAACACTTTCGTTTGAAAGGGGTTGCCAAGCTTCCAAAAAACTACTAGTTTGCTGAAATCTCAGCAAACATTTTTTCACCAAATCTTGATGATACTTGGTGGTAATGATCAGTTCACTAATCCCACTTTCCTGCCCAACTTTCACTCTTCTAGGTTCAAGCGTTCGTTTCCAGTAACACTTTGAATTTTTAGGTTTCACTCTGTTTTCTGCTATATAGATAGATGCGTTTGAAACTCTAAATCAAACACGGTTTGTGCTAGCTCCGTGAAACTTGACCAAATGAAGTAGTTCTAAGTTCTATCTCTATGGTTTGTTTCCTCTTGAAGTACCCCATGCAGAGACTGGCGAAAAACACTTTCGTTTGAAAGGGGTTGCCAAGCTTCCAAAAAACTACTAGTTTGCTGAAATCTCAGCAAAACTTTTTTCACCTAATCTTGATGATACTTGGTGGTAAAGATCAGTTCAATAATCTCACTTGGCTGCCCAACTTTCACTCTTCTAGGTTCAAGCGTTCGTTTCCAGTAACACTTTGAATTTTTAGGTTTCACTCTGTTTTCTGCTATATAGATAGATGTGTTTGAAACTCTAAATCAAACACGGTTTGTGCTAGCTCCTTGAAACTTGACCAAATGAAGTAGTTCTAAGTTCTATATCTACGGTTTGTTTCCTCTTGAAGTACCCCATGCAGAGACTGGTGAAAAACACTTTCGTTTGAAAGGGTTTGCCAAGCTTCCAAAAAACTTCTAGTTTGCTGAAATCTCAGCAAAACTTTTTTCACCAAATCTTGATGATACTTGGTGGTAATGATCAGTTCACTAATACCACTTGGCTACCCAATTTTTATTCTTCTAGGTTGAAGCATTCGTTTCAGTAACAGTTTGAATTTTTAGGTTTCACTCTGTTTTCTCCTACATAGATAGATGTGTTTGGAATTCTAAATCAAACACGGTTTGTGCTAGCACCTTGAAACTTGACCAAATGAAGTAGTTCTAAGTTCTATCTCTATGGTTTGTTTCCTCTTCAAGTACCCCATGCAGAGACTGGCGAAAAACACTTTCGTTTGAAAGGGGTTGCCAAGCTTCCAAAAAACTACTAGTTTGCTGAAATCTCAGCAAACATTTTCTCACCAAATCTTGATGATACTTGGTGGTAATGATCAGTTCACTAATCTCACTTGGCTGCCCAACTTTCACTCTTCTAGGTTCAAGCGTTCGTTTCCAGTAACACTTTGAATTTTTAGGTTTCACTCTGTTTTCTGCTATATAGATAGATGTGTTTGAAACTCTAAATCAAACACGGTTTGTGCTAGCTCCGTGAAACTTGACAAAATGAAGTAGTTCTAAGTTCTATCTCTATGGTTTGTTTCCTCTTGAAGTACCCCATGCAGAGACTGGCGATAACACTTTCATTTGAAAGGGGTTGCCAAGCTTCCAAAAAACTACTAGTTTGCTGAAATCTAAGCAAACCTTTTTTCACCAAATCTTGATGATACTTGGTGGTAATGATCAGTTCACTAAACTCACTTGGCTGCCCAACTTTCACTCTTCTAGGTTCAAGCATTCGTTTCCAGTAACACTTTGAATTTTTAGGTTTCACTCTGTTTTCTGCTATATAGATAGATGTGTTTGAAACTCTAAATCAAACACGGTTTGTGCTAGCTCCGTGAAACTTGACAAAATGAAGTAGTTCTAAGTTCTATCTCTATGGTTTGTTTCCTCTTGAAGTACCCCATGCAGAGACTGGCGAAAAACACTTTCGTTTGAAAGGGGTTGCCAAGCTTCCAAAAAACTACTAGTTTGCTGAAATCTCAGCAAACTTTTTTTCACTAAGTCTTGATGATACTTGGTGGTAATGATCAGTTCACTAATCCCACTTGGCTGCCCAATTTTTATAATTCTAGGTTGAAGCATTCGTTTCCAGTAACAGTTTGAATTTTTAGGTTTCACTCTGTTTTCTCATACATAGATAGCTGTGTTTGGAATTCTAAATCAAACACGGTTTGTGCTAGCTCCGTGAAACTTGACCAAATGAAGGAGTTCTAAGTTCTATCTCTATGGTTTGTTTCCTCTTGAAGTACCCCATGCAGAAACTGGCGAAAAACACTTTCGTTTGAAAGGGGTTGCCAAGCTTCCAAAAAACTACTAGTTTGCTGAAATCTCTGCAAACCTTTTTTCACCAAATCTTGATGATACTTGGTATTAATGATCAGTTCACTAAATCCCACTTGGCTGCCCAACTTTCACTCTTCTAGGTTCAAGCGTTCGTTTCCAGTAACACTTTGAATTTTTAGGTTTCACTCTGTTTTCTGCTATATAGATAGAAGTGTTTGAAACTCTAAATCAAACACGGTTTGTGCTAGCTCCGTGAAACTTGACCAAATGAAGTAGTTCTAAGTTCTATCTCTATGGTTTGTTTCCTCTTGAAGTACCCCATGCAGAGACTGGCGAAAAACACTTTCGTTTGAAAGGGGTTGCCAAGCTTCCAAAAAACAACTAGTTTGCTGAAATCTCAGCAAACATTTTTCAGCAAATCATGATGATACTTGGTGGTAATGATCAGTTCAATAATCTCACTTGGCTGCCCAACTTTCACTCTTCTAGGTTCAAGCATTCGTTTCCAGTAACAGTTTGAATTTTTAGGTTTCACTCTGTTTTCTCATACATAGATAGCTGTGTTTGGAATTCTAAATCAAACACGGTTTTTGCTACCTCCTTGAAACTTGACCAAATGAAGTAGTTCTAAGTTCTATCTCTATGGTTTGTTTCCTCTTGAAATACCCCATGCAGAGACTGGCGAAAAACACTTTCGTTTGAAAGGGGTTGCCAAGCTTCCAAAAAACTACTAGTTTGCTGAAATCTCAGCAAACATTTTTTCACCAAATCTTGATGATACTTGGTGGTAATGATCAGTTCACTAATCCCACTTTCCTGCCCAACTTTCACTCTTCTAGGTTCAAGCGTTCGTTTCCAGTAACACTTTGAATTTTTAGGTTTCACTCTGTTTTCTGCTATATAGATAGATGTGTTTGAAACTCTAAATCAAACACGGTTTGTGCTAGCTCCGTGAAACTTGACCAAATGAAGTAGTTCTAAGTTCTATCTCTATGGTTTGTTTCCTCTTGAAGTACCCCATGCAGAGACTGGCGAAAAACACTTTCGTTTGAAAGGGGTGGCCAAGCTTCCAAAAAACTACTAGTTTGCTGAAATCTCAGCAAACCTTTTTTCACCAAATCTTGATGATACTTGGTATTAATGATCAGTTCACTAATCCCACTTGGCTGCCCAACTTTCACTCTTCTAGGTTCAAGCGTTCGTTTCCAGTAACACTTTGAATTTTTAGGTTTCACTCTGTTTTCTGCTATATAGATAGAAGTGTTTGAAACTCTAAATCAAACACGGTTTGTGCTAGCTCCGTGAAACTTGACCAAATGAAGTAGTTCTAAGTTCTATCTCTATGGTTTGTTTCCTCTTGAAGTACCCCATGCAGAGACTGGCGAAAAACACTTTCGTTTGAAAGGGGTTGCCAAGCTTCCAAAAAACAACTAGTTTGCTGAAATCTCAGCAAACATTTTTTCAGCAAATCATGATGATACTTGGTGGTAATGATCAGTTCACTAATCTCACTTGGCTGCCCAACTTTCACTCTTCTAGGTTGAAGCATTCGTTTCCAGTAACACTTTGAATTTTTAGGTTTCACTCTGTTTTCTGCTATATAGATAGATGTGTTTGAAACTCTAAATCAAACACGGTTTGTGCTAGCTCCTTGAAACTTGACCAAATGAAGTAGTTCTAAATTCTATCTCTATGGTTTGTTTCCTCTTGAAGTACCCCATGCAGAGACTAGTGAAAAACACTTTCGTTTGAAAGGGGTTGCCAAGCTTCCAAAAAACTACTAGTTTGCTGAAATCTCAGCAAACCTTTTTTCACCAAATCTTGATGATACTTGGTGGTAATGATCAGTTCACTAATCTCACTTGGCTGCCCAACTTTCACTCTTCTAGGTTCAAGCATTCGTTTCCAGTAACACTTTGAATTTTTAGGTTTCACTCTGTTTTCTGCTATATAGATAGATGTGTTTGAATCTCTAAATCAAACACGGTTTGTGTTAGCTCCTTGAAACTTGACCAAATGAAGTAGTTCTAAGTTCTATCTCTATGGTTTGATTCTTCTTGAAGTACCCCATGCAGAGACTGGCGAAAAACACTTTCGTTTGAAAAGGGTTGCCAAGCTTCCAAAAAACTACTAGTTTGCTGAAATCTCAGCAAACATTTTTTCAACAAATCATGATGATACTTGGTGGTAATGATCAGTTCACTAATCCCACTTGGCTGCCCAACTTTCACTCTTCTAGGTTCAAGCGTTCGTTTCCAGTAACACTTTGAATTTTTAGGTTTCACTCTGTTTTCTGCTATATAGATAGATGTGTTTGAAACTCTAAATCAAACACGGTTTGTGCTAGCTCCGTGAAACTTGACAAAATGAAGTAGTTCTAAGTTCTATCTCTATGGTTTGTTTCCTCTTGAAGTACCCCATGCAGAGACTGGCGATAACACTTTCATTTGAAAGGGGTTGCCAAGCTTCCAAAAAACTACTAGTTTGCTGAAATCTAAGCAAACCTTTTTTCACCAAATCTTGATGATACTTGGTGGTAATGATCAGTTCACTAAACTCACTTGGCTGCCCAACTTTCACTCTTCTAGGTTCAAGCATTCGTTTCCAGTAACACTTTGAATTTTTAGGTTTCACTCTGTTTTCTGCTATATAGATAGATGTGTTTGAAACTCTAAATCAAACACGGTTTGTGCTAGCTCCTTGAAATTTGACCAAATGAAGTAGTTCTAAGTTCTATCTCTATGGTTTGTTTCCTCTTGAAGTACCCCATGCAGAGACTGGCGAAAAACACTTTCGTTTGAAAGGGGTTGCCAAGCTTAAAAAAACTACTAGTTTGCTGAAATCTCAGCAAACTTTTTTTCACTAAGTCTTGATGATACTTGGTGGTAATGATCAGTTCACTAATCCCACTTGGCTGCCCAATTTTTATAATTCTAGGTTGAAGCATTCGTTTCCAGTAACAGTTTGAATTTTTAGGTTTCACTCTGTTTTCTCATACATAGATAGCTGTGTTTGGAATTCTAAATCAAACACGGTTTGTGCTAGCTCCGTGAAACTTGACCAAATGAAGGAGTTCTAAGTTCTATCTCTATGGTTTGTTTCCTCTTGAAGTACCCCATGCAGAGACTGGCGAAAAACACTTTCGTTTTAAAGGGGTTGCCAAGCTTCCAAAAAACTACTAGTTTGCTGAAATCTCTGCAAACCTTTTTTCACCAAATCTTGATGATACTTGGTATTAATGATCAGTTCACTAATCCCACTTGGCTGCCCAACTTTCACTCTTCTAGGTTCAAGCGTTCGTTTCCAGTAACACTTTGAATTTTTAGGTTTCACTCTGTTTTCTGCTATATAGATAGAAGTGTTTGAAACTCTAAATCAAACACGGTTTGTGCTAGCTCCGTGAAACTTGACCAAATGAAGTAGTTCTAAGTTCTATCTCTATGGTTTGTTTCCTCTTGAAGTACCCCATGCAGAGACTGGCGAAAAACACTTTCGTTTGAAAGGGGTTGCCAAGCTTCCAAAAAACAACTAGTTTGCTGAAATCTCAGCAAACATTTTTTCAGCAAATCATGATGATACTTGGTGGTAATGATCAGTTCAATAATCTCACTTGGCTGCCCAACTTTCACTCTTCTAGGTTCAAGCATTCGTTTCCAGTAACAGTTTGAATTTTTAGGTTTCACTCTGTTTTCTCATACATAGATAGCTGTGTTTGGAATTCTAAATCAAACACGGTTTTTGCTACCTCCTTGAAACTTGACCAAATGAAGTAGTTCTAAGTTCTATCTCTATGGTTTGTTTCCTCTTGAAATACCCCATGCAGAGACTGGCGAAAAACACTTTCGTTTGAAAGGGGTTGCCAAGCTTCCAAAAAACTACTAGTTTGCTGAAATCTCAGCAAACATTTTTTCACCAAATCTTGATGATACTTGGTGGTAATGATCAGTTCACTAATCCCACTTTCCTGCCCAACTTTCACTCTTCTAGGATCAAGCGTTCGTTTCCAGTAACACTTTGAATTTTTAGGTTTCACTCTGTTTTCTGCTATATAGATAGATGTGTTTGAAACTCTAAATCAAACACGGTTTGTGCTAGCTCCGTGAAACTTGACCAAATGAAGTAGTTCTAAGTTCTATCTCTATGGTTTGTTTCCTCTTGAAGTACCCCATGCAGAGACTGGCGAAAAACACTTTCGTTTGAAAGGGGTTGCCAAGCTTCCAAAAAACTACTAGTTTGCTGAAATCTCAGCAAACTTTTTTCACCAAATCTTGATGATACTTGGTATTAATGATCAGTTCACTAATCCCACTTGGCTGCCCAACTTTCACTCTTCTAGGTTCAAGCGTTCGTTTCCAGTAACACTTTGAATTTTTAGGTTTCACTCTGTTTTCTGCTATATAGATAGAAGTGTTTGAAACTCTAAATCAAACACGGTTTGTGCTAGCTCCGTGAAACTTGACCAAATGAAGTAGTTCTAAGTTCTATCTCTATGGTTTGTTTCCTCTTGAAGTACCCCATGCAGAGACTGGCGAAAAACACTTTCGTTTGAAAGGGGTTGCCAAGCTTCCAAAAAACAACTAGTTTGCTGAAATCTCAGCAAACATTTTTTCAGCAAATCATGATGATACTTGGTGGTAATGATCAGTTCACTAATCTCACTTGGCTGCCCAACTTTCACTCTTCTAGGTTGAAGCATTCGTTTCCAGTAACACTTTGAATTTTTAGGTTTCACTCTGTTTTCTGCTATATAGATAGATGTGTTTGAAACTCTAAATCAAACACGGTTTGTGCTAGCTCCTTGAAACTTGACCAAATGAAGTAGTTCTAAATTCTATCTCTATGGTTTGTTTCCTCTTGAAGTACCCCATGCAGAGACTAGTGAAAAACACTTTCGTTTGAAAGGGGTTGCCAAGCTTCCAAAAAACTACTAGTTTGCTGAAATCTCAGCAAACCTTTTTTCCACCAAATCTTGATGATACTTGGTGGTAATGATCAGTTCACTAATCTCACTTGGCTGCCCAACTTTCACTCTTCTAGGTTCAAGCATTCGTTTCCAGTAACACTTTGAATTTTTAGGTTTCACTCTGTTTTCTGCTATATAGATAGATGTGTTTGAATCTCTAAATCAAACACGGTTTGTGTTAGCTCCTTGAAACTTGACCAAATGAAGTAGTTCTAAGTTCTATCTCTATGGTTTGTTTCTTCTTGAAGTACCCCATGCAGAGACTGGCGAAAAACACTTTCGTTTGAAAGGGGTTGCCAAGCTTCCAAAAAACTACTAGTTTGCTGAAATCTCAGCAAACATTTTTTCAACAAATCATGATGATACTTGGTGGTAATGATCAGTTCACTAATCCCACTTGGCTGCCCAACTTTCACTCTTCTAGGTTCAAGCGTTCGTTTCCAGTAACACTTTGAATTTTTAGGTTTCACTCTGTTTTCTGCTATATAGATAGATGTGTATGAAACTCTAAATCAAACACGGTGTGTGCTAGCTAGCTCCTTGAAACTTGACCAAATGAAGTAGTTCTAAGTTCTATCTTTATGGTTTGTTTCCTCTTGAAGTACCCCATGCAGAGACTGGCAAAAAACACTTTCGTTTGAAAGGGGTTGCAAGATTCCAAAAAACTACTAGTTTGCTGAAATCTCAGCAAACATTTTTTCACCAAATCTTGATGATACTTGGTGGTAATGATCAGTTCAATAATCTCACTTGGCAGCCCAACTTTCACTCTTCTAGGTTCAAGCGTTCGTTTCCAGTAACACTTTGAATTTTTAGGTTTCACTCTGTTTTCTGCTATATAGATAGATGTGTTTGAAACTCTAAATCAAACACGGTTTGTGCTAGCTCCTTGAAACTTGACCAAATGAAGTAGTTCTAAGTTCTATCTCTACGGTTTGTTTCCTCTTGAAGTACCCCATGCAGAGACTGGTGAAAAACACTTTCGTTTGAAAGGGTTTGCCAAGCTTCCAAAAAACTTCTAGTTTGCTGAAATCTCAGCAAAACTTTTTTCACCAAATCTTGATGATACTTGGTGGTAATGATCAGTTCACTAATCCCACTAGGCTACCCAATTTTTATTCTTCTAGGTTGAAGCATTCGTTTCCAGTAACAGTTTGAATTTTTAGGTTTCACTCTGTTTTCTCCTACATAGATAGCTGTGTTTGGAATTCTAAATCAAACACGGTTTTTGCTAGCTCCTTGAAACTTGACCAAATGAAGTAGTTCTAAGTTCTATCTCTATGGTTTGTTTCCTCTTGAAATACCCCATGCAGAGACTGGCGAAAAACACTTTCGTTTGAAAGGGGTTGCCAAGCTTCCAAAAAACTGCAAGTTTGCTGAAATCTCAGCAAACATTTTTCACCAAATCTTGATGATACTTGGTGGTAATGATCAGTTCACTAATCCCACTTTCCTGCCCAACTTTCACTCTTCTAGGTTCAAGCGTTCGTTTCCAGTAACACTTTGAATTTTTAGGTTTCACTCTGTTTTCTGCTATATAGATAGATGTGTTTGAAACTCTAAATCAAACACGGTTTGTGCTAGCTCCGTGAAACTTGACCAAATGAAGTAGTTCTAAGTTCTATCTCTATGGTTTGTTTCCTCTTGAAGTACCCCATGCAGAGACTGGCGAAAAAAACTTTCGTTTGAAAGGGGTGGCCAAGCTTCCAAAAAACTACTAGTTTGCTGAAATCTCAGCAAACCTTTTTTCACCAAATCTTGATGATACTTGGTATTAATGATCAGTTCACTAATCCCACTTGGCTGCCCAACTTTCACTCTTCTAGGTTCAAGCGTTCGTTTCCAGTAACACTTTGAATTTTTAGGTTTCACTCTGTTTTCTGCTATATAGATAGAAGTGTTTGAAACTCTAAATCAAACACGGTTTGTGCTAGCTCCTTGAAACTTGACCAAATGAAGTAGTTCTAAGTTCTATCTCTATGGTTTGTTTCCTCTTGAAGTACCCCCATGCAGAGACTGGCGAAAAACACTTTGTCTTGAAAGGGGTTGCCAAGCTTCCAAAAAACTA
>NW_027512082.1:0-17911 GCF_048772815.1 Callospermophilus lateralis | reverse complement strand
TCGTTATTTCTTAGAAGCTTGGCAACCCCTCTCAGTGAGAGTGCTTTTCCCACAGTCTGTGCCTAGGGCTACCTGAAGAGGAAACAAACCATAGGGACAAAACTGAGAACTCCTTTATTTTGTCAAGTTTCAAAGAGCTACTAAAAACCATGTTGGATTTAGAATTCCAAATTCATCTATCTGTATAGGAGAGAACAGAGGGAAACCTAAATATAAAAACTGCTACTGTAGACAAACGCTTCAATCTAGAAGAACAAAATATGGTGAGCCAAGTGGGATTTGTGTACTGATCATTAGCACCAATTATCATCAAGATTGGGTGAAAAAATATTTGCTGGTATTTCGGAAACTCTTTATTTCTTAGAAGCTTGGCAACCCCTCTCAATGAAAGTGCTTTTCCACAGTCTGTGCCTTGGGCTCCTTGAAGATTAAACAAACCACAGAGACAAAAGTAAGAACTCCTTTATTTTGTCAAGTTTCAAAGAGCTACTACAAACCATGATTCATTTGGAGTTCCAAATTCATCTATCTAAATAGGAGAGAACAGAGGGAAACCTAAATATAAAAACTGCTACTGTAGAAGAAAGCTTCAACCTTGAAGAACAAAATTTGGTGAGCCAAGTGGGATTTGTGTACTGATCATTAGCAACATGTATCATCAAGATTGGGTGAAAAAATATTTGCTGGTATTTCGGAAACTCGTTATTTCTTAGAAGCTTGGCAACCCTCTCAATGAATGTGCTTTTCCACAGTCTGTGCCAAGGGCTACTGGAAGAGGAAAAAAACCATAGAGACAAAACTGAGAACTCCTTTATTTTGTCAAGTTTCAAAGAGCTACTAAAAACCCATGTTGGATTTAGAGTTCCAAATTAATCTATCTAAATAGGAGAGAACAGAGGGAAACCTAAATATAAAAACTGCTACTGTAGACGAAAGTTTCAAACTAGAAGAACAAAATTTGGTGAGCCAAGTGGGATTTTGTACTGATCATTACCACCAAGTATCATCAAGATTGGGTGAAAAAAATATTTGCTGGTATTTGGGAAACTCGTTATTTCTTAGAAGCTTGGCAACCCCTCTCAATGAATGTGCTTTTCCACAGTCTGTGCCTAGGGCTACCTGAAGAGGAAACTAACCATAGAGACAAAACTCAGAACTCCTTTATTTGTCAAGTTTCAAAGAGCTACTACAAACCATTTTGGATTTAGAGTTCCAAATTCATCCATCTATATAGGAGTGAACAGAGGGAAAACCTAAATATAAAAACTGCTACTGTAGACGAACGCTTCAACATAGAAGAACAAAATTTGGTGAGCCAAATGGGATTTGTGTGCTGATCATTAGCAACAAGTATCATCAAGATTGGGTGAAAAAATATTTGCTGGTATTTGGGAAACTCGTTATTTCTTAGAACCTTGGCAACCCCTCTCAATGAAGTGCTTTTCCACAGTCTGTGCCTAGGGCTACTTGAAGAGGAAACAAACCATAGAGACAAAACTGAGAACTCCTTTATTTTGTCAAGTTTCACCGAGCTACTAAAAACCTTGTTGGATTAGAGTTCCAAATTCTCTATCTAAATAGGAGAGAACAGAGGAAAACCTAATTATAAAAACTGCTACTGTAGACGAACGCTTCAACCTAGAAGAAAAAAATTTGGTGAGCCAAGTGGGATTTGTGTACTGATCATTACCACCAAGTATCATCAAGATTGAGTGAAAAAATATTTGCTGGTATTTCGGAAACTCATTATTTCTTAGAAGATTGGCAAACCCTCTCAATGAAAGTGCTTTTCCACAGTCTGTGCCTAGGGCTACTTGAAGAGGAAACAAACCATAGAGACAAAACTGAGAACTCCTTTATTTTGTCAAGTTTCAAAGAGCTACTAAAAAACCATGTTGGATTTAGAGTTCCAAATTCATCTATCTATATAGGAGAGAACAGAGAGAAACCTAAATATAAAAACTTATACTGTAGACGAACCCTTCAACCTAGAAGAACAAAATTTGGTGAGCCAAGTGGGATTTGTGTACTGATCATTACCACCAAGTATCATCAAGATTGGGTGAAAAAATATTTTCTGGTATTTCGGAAACTCATTATTTCTTAGAAGCTTGGCAACCCCTCTCAGTGAAAGTGCTTTTCCACAGTCTGTGCCTAGGGCTACCTGAAGAGGAAACAAACCATAGGGACAAAACTGAGAACTCCTTTATTTTGTCAAGTTTCAAAGAGCTACTAAAAACCATGTTGGATTTATAATTCCAAATTCATCTATCTGTATAGGAGAGAACAGAGGGAAACCTAATTATAAAAACTGCTACTGTAGACGAACGCTTCAACCTAGAAGAACAAAATTTGGTGAGCCAAGTGGGATTTGTGTACTGATCATTACCACCAAGTATCATCAAGATTGGGTGAAAAAATATTTGCTGGTATTTCGGAAACTCGTTATTTCTTAGAAGCTTGGCAACCCCTCTCAATGTAAGTGCTTTTCCACAGTCTGTGCCTAGGGCTAGTTGAAGAGGAAACAAACCATAGAGACAAAACTGAGAACTCCTTTATTTTTTCAAGTTTCAAAGAACTACTACAAACCATGTTGGATTTAGAGTTCAAAATCATCTATTGTATAGGAGAGAACAGAGGGAAACCTAAATATAAAAACTGCTACTGTAAACGAACGCTTCAACCTAGAAGAACAAAATTTGGTGAGTCAAGTGGGAATTTTGTACCGATCATTGCCACCAAGTATCATGAAGATTGGGTGAAAAAATATTTGCTGGTATTTCGGAAACTCGTAATTTCTTGGTATCTTGGCAACCCCTCTAATGAAAGTGCTTTTCCACAGTGTGTGCCTAGGGCTACTTGAAGAGGAAACAAACCATAGAGACAAAACTGAGAACTCCTTTATTTTGTCAAGTTTCACCGAGCTACTAAAAACCATGTTGGATTTAGAGTTCCAAATTCATCTATCTAAATAGGAGAGAACAGAGGGAAAACCTAATTATAAAAACTGCTACTGTAGAAGAACGCTTCAACCTAGAAGAAAAAAATTTGGTGAGCCAAGTGGGATTTGTGTACTGATCATTACCACCAAGTATCCTCAAGATTGGGTGAAAAAATATTTCCTGGTATTTCGGAAATTCGTAATTTCTTTGAAGCTTGGCAACCCCTCTCAATGAAAGTGCTTTTCCACAGTCTGAGCCTAGGGCTACTTGAAGATTAAACAAACCATAGAGACAAAACTGAGAACTCCTTTATTTTGTCAAGTTTCAAAGAGCTACTACAATCCATGTTGGATTTAGAGTTCCAAATTCATCTATCTATACAGGAGAGAACAGAGAGAAACCTAAATATAAAAACTGCTACTGTAGACGAACACTTCAACCTAGCAAAACAAAATTTGGTGAGCCAAGTGGGATTTGTGTACTGATCATTACCACCAAGTATCATCAAGATTGGGTGAAAAAGTATTTGCTGGTATTTCGGAAACTCATTATTTCTTAGAAGCTTGGCAACCCCTCTCAATGAAAGTGCTTTTCCACAGTCTGTGCCTAGGGCTACTTGAAGAGGAAACAAACCATAGAGACAAAACTGAGAACTCCTTTATTTTGACAAGTTTCAAAGAGCTACTACAATCCATGTTGGATTAGGGTTCCATATTCATCTATCTATATAGGAGAGAACAGAGAGAAACCTAAATATAAAAATTGCTACTGTAGACGAACCCTTCAACCTAGAAGAACAAAATTTGGTGAGCCAATTGGGATTTGTGTACTGATCATTACCACCAAGTATCATCAAGATTGGGTGAAAAAATATTTGCTGGTATTTCGGAAACTCGTTATTTCTTAGAAGCTTGGCAACCCCTCTCAATGAAAGTGCTTTTCCACAGTCTGTGCCTAGGGCTCCTTGAAGATTAAATAAAGCACAGAGACAAAAGTAAGAACTCCTTTATTTTGTCAAGTTTCAAAGAGCTACTACTACCATGTTTTATTTGGAGTTCCAAATTCATCTATCTAAATAGGAGAGAACAGAGGGAAACCTAAATATAAAAACTGCTACGGTAGACGAAAGCTTCAAACTAGAAGAACAAAATTTGATGAGCCAAGTGGGATAAGTGTCCTGATCATTACCACCAAGTATCATCAAGATTGGGTGAAAAAATATTTGCTGGTATTTCAGAAACTCGTAATTTCTTAGAAGCTTGGCAACCCCTCTCAATGAAAGTGCTTTCCCACAGTTTGTGCCTAGGGCTACTGGAAGAGGAAAAAAACCATAGAGACAAAACTGAGAACTCCTTTATTTTGTCAAGTTTCAAAGAGCTACTAAAAACCATGTTGGATTTAGAGTTCCAAATTAATCTATCTAAATAGGAGAGAACAGAGGGAAACCTAAATATAAAAACTGCTACTGTAGACGAAAGTTTCAAACTAGAAGAACAAAATTTGGTGAGCCAAGTGGGATTTTGTACTGATCATTACCACCAAGTATCATCAAGATTGGGTGAAAAAATATTTGCTGGTATTTCGGAAACTCGTTATTTCTTAGAAGCTTGGCAACCCCTCTCAATGAATGTGCTTTTCCACAGTATGTGCCTAGGGCTACCTGAAGAGGAAACTAACCATAGAGACAAAACTCAGAACTCCTTTATTTGTCAAGTTTCAAAGAGCTACTACAAACCATTTTGGATTTAGAGTTCCAAATTCATCCATCTATATAGGAGTGAACAGAGGGAAACCTAAATATAAAAACTGCTACTGTAGACGAACGCTTCAACATAGAAGAACAAAATTTGGTGAGCCAAGTGGGATTTGTGTGCTGATCATTAGCAACAAGTATCATCAAGATTGGGTGAAAAAATATTTGCTGGTATTTCAGAAACTCTTTATTTCTTAGAAGCTTGGCAACCCCTCTCAATGAAAGTGCTTTTCCACAGTCTGTGCCTTGGGCTCCTTGAAGATTAAACAAACCACAGAGACAAAAGTAAGAACTCCTTTATTTTGTCAAGTTTCAAAGAGCTACTACAAACCATGATTTATTTGGAGTTCCAAATTCATCTATCTAAATAGGAGAGAACAGAGGGAAACCTAAATATAAAAACTGCTACTGTAGAAGAAAGCTTCAACCTAGAAGAACAAAATTTGGTGAGCCAAGTGGGATTGGTGTACTGATCATTACCACCAAGTATCATCAAGATTGGGTGAAAAAATATTTGCTGGTATTTCGGAAACTCGTTATTTCTTAGAAGCTTGGCAACCCCTCTCAATGAAAGTGCTTTTCCACAGTCTGTGCCAACGGCTACTTGAAGAGGAAACAAACCATAGAGACAAAACTGAGAACTCCTTTATTTTGTCAAGTTTCAAAGAGCTACTACAAACCATGTTGGATTTAGAGTTCCAAATTCATCTATCTAAATAGGAGAGAACAGAGGGAAACCTAAATATAAAAACTGCTACTGTAGACGAAAGTTTCAAACTAGAAGAACAAAATTTGGTGAGCCAAGTGGGATTTTGTACTGATCATTACCACCAAGTATCATCAAGATTGGGTGAAAAAATATTTGCTGGTATTTCGGAAACTCGTTATTTCTTAGAAGCTTGGCAACCCCTCTCAATGAATGTGCTTTTCCACAGTATGTGCCTAGGGCTACCTGAAGAGGAAACTAACCATAGAGACAAAACTCAGAACTCCTTTATTTGTCAAGTTTCAAAGAGCTACTACAAACCATTTTGGATTTAGAGTTCCAAATTCATCCATCTATATAGGAGTGAACAGAGGGAAACCTAAATATAAAAACTGCTACTGTTTCGAACGCTTCAACCTAGGAGAACAAAATTTGGTGAGCCAAGTGGGATTTGTGTACTGATCATTAGCAACAAGTATCATCAAGATTGGGTGAAAAAATATTTGCTGGTATTTGGGAAACTCGTTATTTCTTAGAAGCTTGGCAACCCCTCTCAATGAATGTGCTTTTCCACAGTCTGTGCCTAGGGCTACCTGAAGAGGAAACTAACCATAGAGACAAAACTCAGAACTCCTTTATTTGTCAAGTTTCAAAGAGCTCCTACAAACCATTTTGGATTTAGAGTTCCAAATTCATCCATCTATATAGGAGTGAACAGAGAGAAACCTAAATATAAAAACTGCTACTGGAGACGAACGCTTCAACCTAGCAAAACAAAATTTGGTGAGCCAAATGGGATTTGTGTGCTGATCATTAGCAACAAGTATCATCAAGATTGGGTGAAAAAATATTTGCTGGTATTTGGGAAACTCGTTATTTCTTAGAACCTTGGCAACCCCTCTCAATGAAAGTGCTTTTCCACAGTCTGTGCCTAGGGCTACTTGAAGAGGAAACAAACCATAGAGACAAAACTGAGAACTCCTTTATTTTGTCAAGTTTCACCGAGCTACTAAAAACCTTGTTGGATTTAGAGTTCCAAATTCATCTATCTAAATAGGAGAGAACAGAGGAAAACCTAATTATAAAAACTGCTACTGTAGACGAACGCTTCAACCTAGAAGAAAAAAATTTGGTGAGCCAAGTGGGATTTGTGTACTGATCATTACCACCAAGTATCATCAAGATTGAGTGAAAAAATATTTGCTGGTATTTCGGAAACTCGTTATTTCTTAGAAGATTGGCAAACCCTCTCAATGAAAGTGCTTTTCCACAGTCTGTGCCTAGGGCTACTTGAAGAGGAAACAAACCATAGAGACAAAACTGAGAACTCCTTTATTTTGTCAAGTTTCAAAGAGCTACTACTACCATGTTTTATTTGGAGTTCCAAATTCATCTATCTATATAGGAGAGAACAGAGAGAAACCTAAATATAAAAACTTATACTGTAGACGAACCCTTCAACCTAGAAGAACAAAATTTGGTGAGCCAAGTGGGATTTGTGTACTGATCATTACCACCAAGTATCATCAAGATTGGGTGAAAAAATATTTTCTGGTATTTCGGAAACTCGTTATTTCTTAGAAGCTTGGCAACCCCTCTCAGTGAAAGTGCTTTTCCACAGTCTGTGCCTAGGGCTACCTGAAGAGGAAACAAACCATAGGGACAAAACTGAGAACTCCATTATTTTGTCAAGTTTCAAAGAGCTACTAAAAACCATGTTGGATTTACAATTCCAAATTCATCTATCTGTATAGGAGAGAACAGAGGGAAACCTAATTATAAAAACTGCTACTGTAGACGAACGCTTCAACCTAGAAGAACAAAATTTGGTGAGCCAAGTGGGATTTGTGTACTGATCATTACCACCAAGTATCATCAAGATTGGGTGAAAAAATATTTGCTGGTATTTCGGAAACTCGTTATTTCTTAGAAGCTTGGCAACCCCTCTCAATGAAAGTGCTTTTCCACAGTCTGTGCCTAGGGCTAGTTGAAGAGGAAACAAACCATAGAGACAAAACTGAGAACTCCTTTATTTTTTCAAGTTTCAAAGAACTACTACAAACCATGTTGGATTTAGAGTTCAAAATCATCTATCTGTATAGGAGAGAACAGAGGGAAACCTAAATATAAAAACTGCTACTGTAAACGAACGCTTCAACCTAGAAGAACAAAATTTGGTGAGTCAAGTGGGAATTTTGTACCGATCATTGCCACCAAGTATCATGAAGATTGGGTGAAAAAATATTTGCTGGTATTTCGGAAACTCGTAATTTCTTGGTATCTTGGCAACCCCTTTCAATGAAAGTGCTTTTCCACAGTGTGTGCCTAGGGCTACTTGAAGAGGAAACAAACCATAGAGACAAAACTGAGAACTCCTTTATTTTGTCAAGTTTCACCGAGCTACTAAAAACCATGTTGGATTTAGAGTTCCAAATTCATCTATCTAAATAGGAGAGAACAGAGGAAAACCTAATTATAAAAACAGCTACTGTAGAAGAACGCTTCAACCTAGAAGAAAAAAATTTGGTGAGCCAAGTGGGATTTGTGTACTGATCATTACCACCAAGTATCCTCAAGATTGGGTGAAAAAATATTTCCTGGTATTTCGGAAATTCGTAATTTCTTTGAAGCTTGGCAACCCCTCTCAATGAAAGTGCTTTTCCACAGTCTGAGCCTAGGGCTACTTGAAGATTAAACAAACCATAGAGACAAAACTGAGAACTCCTTTATTTTGTCAAGTTTCAAAGAGCTACTACAATCCATGTTGGATTTAGAGTTCCAAATTCATCTATCTAAATAGGAGAGAACAGAGGGAAACCTAAATATAAAAACTGCTACTGTAGAAGAAAGCTTCAACCTAGCAAAACAAAATTTGGTGAGCCAAGTGGGATTTGTGTACTGATCATTACCACCAAGTATCATCAAGATTGGGTGAAAAAGTATTTGCTGGTATTTCGGAAACTCGTTATTTCTTAGAAGCTTGGCAACCCCTCTCAATGAAAGTGCTTTTCCACAGTCTGGGCCTAGGGCTACTTGAAGAGGAAACAAACCATAGAGACAAAACTGAGAACTCCTTTATTTTGACAAGTTTCAAAGAGCTACTACAATCCATGTTGGATTAGGGTTCCATATTCATCTATCTATATAGGAGAGAACAGAGAGAAACCTAAATATAAAAATTGCTACTGTAGACGAACCCTTCAACCTAGAAGAACAAAATTTGGTGAGCCAATTGGGATTTGTGTACTGATCATTACCACCAAGTATCATCAAGATTGGGTGAAAAAATATTTGCTGGTATTTCGGAAACTCGTTATTTCTTAGAAGCTTGGCAACCCCTCTCAATGAAAGTGCTTTTCCACAGTCTGTGCCTAGGGCTACTTGAAGATTAAATAAAGCACAGAGACAAAAGTAAGAACTCCTTTATTTTGTCAAGTTTCAAAGAGCTACTACTACCATGTTTTATTTGGAGTTCCAAATTCATCTATCTAAATAGGAGAGAACAGAGGGAAACCTAAATATAAAAACTGCTACGGTAGACGAAAGCTTCAAACTAGAAGAACAAAATTTGATGAGCCAAGTGGGATAAGTGTCCTGATCATTACCACCAAGTATCATCAAGATTGGGTGAAAAAATATTTGCTGGTATTTCAGAAACTCGTTATTTCTTAGAAGCTTGGCAACCCCTCTCAATGAAAGTGCTTTTCCACAGTCTGTGCCTAGGGCTACTTGAAGAGGAAACAAACCATAGAGACAAAACTGAGAACTCCTTTATTTTGTCAAGTTTCAAAGAGCTACTACAAACCATGTTGGATTTAGAGTTCAACTTCATCTATCTGTATAGGAGAGAACAGAGGGAAACCTAAATATAAAAACTGCTACTGTAAAGGAACGCTTCAACCTAGAAGAACAAAATTTGGTGAGTCAAGTGGGAATTTTGTACCAATCATTGCCACCCAGTATCATGAAGATTGGGTGAAAAAATATTTGCTGGTATTTCGGAAACACGTTATTTCTTGGAAGCTTGGCAACCCCTTTCAATGAAAGTGCTTTTCCACAGTCTGTGCCTAGGGCTAGTTGAAGAGGAAACAAACCATAGAGACAAAACTGAGAACTCCTTTATTTTGTCAAGTTTCAAAGAGGTACTACAAACCATGTTGGATTTAGAGTTCCAAATTCATCTCTCTATATTTGAGAGAACAGAGTGAAACCTAAATATAAAAACTTCTACTGTAGACGAACGCTTAAACCTAGAAGAACAAAATTTGGTGAGCCAAGTGGAGTTTGTGTACTGATCATTACCACCAAGTATCCTCAAGATTGGGTGAAAAAATATTTCCTGGTATTTCGGAAATTCGTAATTTCTTAGAAGCTTGGCAACCCCTCTCAATGAAAGTGCTTTTCCACAGTCTGAGCCTAGGGCTACTTGAAGATTAAACACACCATAGAGACAAAACTGAGAACTACTTTATTTTGTCAAGTTTCAAAGAGCTACTACAAACCGTGTTTTATTTAGAGTTCCAAATTCATCTTTCTATATAGAAGAGAACAGACAGAAACCTAAATATAAAAACTGCTACTGTAGACGAACGCTTCAACCTAGAAGAACAAAATTTGGTGAGCCAAGTGGGATTGGTGTACTGATCATTATCACAAAGTATCATCAAGATTGTTTGAAAAAATATTTGCTGGTATTTCGGAAACTCTTTATTTCTTAGAAGCTTGGCAACCCCTCTCAATGAAAGTGCTTTTCCACAGTCTGTGCCTAGGCTCCTTGAAGATTAAACAAACCACAGAGACAAAAGTAAGAACTCCTTTATTTTGTCAAGTTTCAAAGAGCTACTACAAACCATGTTTTATTTGGAGTTCCAAATTCATCTATCTAAATAGGAGAGAACAGAGGGCAACCTAAATATAAAAACTGCTACTGTAGACGAACGCTTCAACCTAGAAGAACAAAATTTGGTGAGCCAAGTGGGATTGGTGTACTGATCATTATCACAAATTATCATCAAGATTGTGTGAAAAAATATTTGCTGGTATTTCGGAAACTCTTTATTTCTTAGAAGCTTGGCAACCCCTCTCAATGAAAGTGCTTTTCCACAGTCTGTGCCTAGGCTCCTTGAAGATTAAACAAACCACAGAGACAAAAGTAAGAACTCCTTTATTTTGTCAAGTTTCAAAGAGCTACTACAAACCATGTTTTATTTGGAGTTCCAAATTCATCTATCTAAATAGGAGAGAACAGAGGGAAACCTAAATATAAAAACTGCTACTGTAGACGAACGCTTCAACCTAGAAGAACAAAATTTGGTGAGCCAAGTGGGATTGGTGTACTGATCATTATCACAAAGTATCATCAAGATTGTTTGAAAAAATATTTGCTGGTATTTCGGAAACTCTTTATTTCTTAGAAGCTTGGCAACCCCTCTCAATGAAAGTGCTTTTCCACAGTCTGAGCCTAGGGCTACTTGAAGATTAAACACACCATAGAGACAAAACTGAGAACTCCTTTATTTTGTCAAGTTTCAAAGAGCTACTACAAACCATGTTTTATTTGGAGTTCCAAATTCATCTATCTAAATAGGAGAGAACAGAGCGAAACCTAAATATAAAAACTGCTACTGTAGACGAAAGCTTCAAACTAGAAGAACAAAATTTGGTGAGCCAAGTGGGATTTTGTACTGATCATTACCACCAAGTATCATCAAGATTGGGTGAAAAAATATTTGCTGGTATTTGGGAAACTCGTTATTTCTTAGAAGCTTGGCAACCCCTCTCAATGAATGTGCTTTTCCACAGTCTGTGCCTAGGGCTACCTGAAGAGGAAACTAACCATAGAGACAAAACTCAGAACTCCTTTATTTGTCAAGTTTCAAAGAGCTACTACAAACCATTTTGGATTTAGAGTTCCAAATTCATCCATCTATATAGGAGTGAACAGAGGGAAACCTAAATATAAAAACTGCTACTGTAGACGAACGCTTCAACATAGAAGAACAAAATTTGGTGAGCCAAATGGGATTTGTGTGCTGATCATTAGCAACAAGTATCATCAAGATTGGGTGAAAAAATATTTGCTGGTATTTGGGAAACTCGTTATTTCTTAGAACCTTGGCAACCCCTCTCAATGAAAGTGCTTTTCCACAGTCTGTGCCTAGGGCTACTTGAAGAGGAAACAAACCATAGAGACAAAACTGAGAACTCCTTTATTTTGTCAAGTTTCACCGAGCTACTAAAAACCTTGTTGGATTTAGAGTTCCAAATTCATCTATCTAAATAGGAGAGAACAGAGGAAAACCTAATTATAAAAACTGCTACTGTAGACGAACGCTTCAACCTAGAAGAAAAAAATTTGGTGAGCCAAGTGGGATTTGTGTACTGATCATTACCACCAAGTATCATAAAGATTGAGTGAAAAAATATTTGCTGGTATTTCGGAAACTCATTATTTCTTAGAAGATTGGCAAACACTCTAAATGAAAGTGCTTTTCCACAGTCTGTGCCTAGGGCTAATTGAAGAGGAAACAAACCATAGAGACAAAACTGAGAACTCCTTTATTTTGTCAAGTTTCAAAGAGCTACTACAAACCATGTTGGATTTAGAGTTCCAAATTCATCTATCTATATAGGAGAGAACAGAGAGAAACCTAAATATAAAAACTTATACTGTAGACGAACCCTTCAACCTAGAAGAACAAAATTTGGTGAGCCAAGTGGGATTTGTGTACTGATCATTACCACCAAGTATCATCAAGATTGGGTGAAAAAATATTTTCTGGTATTTCGGAAACTCGTTATTTCTTAGAAGCTTGGCAACCCCTCTCAGTGAAAGTGCTTTTCCACAGTCTGTGCCTAGGGCTACCTGAAGAGGAATCAAACCATAGGGACAAAACTGAGAACTCCATTATTTTGTCAAGTTTCAAAGAGCTACTAAAAACCATGTTGGATTTATAATTCCAAATTCATCTATCTGTAAAGGAGAGAACAGAGGGAAACCCAATTATAAAAACTGCTACTGTAGACAAACGCTTCAACCTAGAAGAACAAAATTTGGTGAGCCAAGTGGGATTTGTGTACTGATCATTACCACCAAGTATCATCAAGATTGGGTGAAAAAATATTTGCTGGTATTTCGGAAACTCGTTATTTCTTAGAAGCTTGGCAACCCCTCTCAATGAAAGTGCTTTTCCACAGTCTGTGCCTAGGGCTAGTTGAAGAGGAAACAAACCATAGAGACAAAACTGAGAACTCCTTTATTTTTTCAAGTTTCAAAGAACTACTACAAACCATGTTGGATTTAGAGTTCAAAATCATCTATCTGTATAGGAGAGAACGGAGGGAAACCTAAATATAAAAACTGCTACTGTAAACGAACGCTTCAACCTAGAAGAACAAAATTTGGTGAGTCAAGTGGGAATTTTGTACCGATCATTGCCACCAAGTATCATGAAGATTGGGTGAAAAAATATTTGCTGGTATTTCGGAAACTCGTAATTTCTTGGTATCTTGGCAACCCCTCTCAATGAAAGTGCTTTTCCAAAGTGTGTGCCTAGGGCTACTTGAAGAGGAAACAAACCATAGAGACAAAACTGAGAACTCCTTTATTTTGTCAAGTTTCACCGAGCTACTAAAAACCATGTTGGATTTAGAGTTCCAAATTCATCTATCTAAATAGGAGAGAACAGAGGAAAACCTAATTATAAAAACAGCTACTGTAGAAGAACGCTTCAACCTAGAAGAAAAAAATTTGGTGAGCCAAGTGGGATTTGTGTACTGATCATTACCACCAAGTATCCTCAAGATTGGGTGAAAAAATATTTCCTGGTATTTCGGAAATTCGTAATTTCTTTGAAGCTTGGCAACCCCTCTCAATGAAAGTGCTTTTCCACAGTCTGAGCCAAGGGCTACTTGAAGATTAAACAAACCATAGAGACAAAACTGAGAACTCCTTTATTTTGTCAAGTTTCAAAGAGCTACTACAATCCATGTTGGATTTAGAGTTCCAAATTCATCTATCTATACAGGAGAGAACAGAGAGAAACCTAAATATAAAAACTGCTACTGTAGACGAACGCTTCAACCTAGCAAAACAAAATTTGGTGAGCCAAGTGGGATTTGTGTACTGATCATTACCACCAAGTATCATCAAGATTGGGTGAAAAAGTATTTGCTGGTATTTCGGAAACTCGTTATTTCTTAGAAGCTTGGCAACCCCTCTCAATGAAAGTGCTTTTCCACAGTCTGTGCCTAGGGCTACTTGAAGAGGAAACAAACCATAGAGACAAAACTGAGAACTCCTTTATTTTGCCAAGTTTCAAAGAGCTACTACAATCCATGTTGGATTAGGGTTCCATATTCATCTATCTATATAGGAGAGAACAGAGAGAAACCTAAATATAAAAATTGCTACTGTAGACGAACCCTTCAAACTAGAAGAACAAAATTTGGTGAGCCAATTGGGATTTGTGTACTGATCATTACCACCAAGTATCATCAAGATTGGGTGAAAAAATATTTGCTGGTATTTCGGAAACTCGTTATTTCTTAGAAGCTTGGCAACCGCTCTCAATGAAAGTGCTTTTCCACAGTCTGTGCCTAGGGCTCCTTGAAGATTAAATAAAGCACAGAGACAAAAGTAAGAACTCCTTTATTTTGTCAAGTTTCAAAGAGCTACTACTACCATGTTTTATTTGGAGTTCCAAATTCATCTATCTAAATAGGAGAGAACAGAGGGAAACCTAAATATAAAAACTGCTACGGTAGACGAAAGCTTCAAACTAGAAGAACAAAATTTGATGAGCCAAGTGGGATAAGTGTCCTGATCATTACCACCAAGTATCATCAAGATTGGGTGAAAAAATATTTGCTGGTATTTCAGAAACTCGTAATTTCTTAGAAGCTTGGCAACCCCTCTCAATGAAAGTGCTTTTCCACAGTTTGTGCCTAGGGCTACTGGAAGAGGAAAAAAACCATAGAGACAAAACTGAGAACTCCTTTATTTTGTCAAGTTTCAAAGAGCTACTAAAAACCATGTTGGATTTAGAGTTCCAAATTAATCTATCTAAATAGGAGAGAACAGAGGGAAACCAAAATATAAAAACTGCTACTGTAGACGAAAGTTTCAAACTAGAAGAACAACATTTGGTGAGCCAAGTGGGATTTTGTACTGATCATTACCACCAAGTATCATCAAGATTGGGTGAAAAAATATTTGCTGGTATTTCGGAAACTCGTTATTTCTTAGAAGCTTGGCAACCCCTCTCAATGAATGTGCTTTTCCACAGTATGTGCCTAGGGCTACCTGAAGAGGAAACTAACCATAGAGACAAAACTCAGAACTCCTTTATTTGTCAAGTTTCAAAGAGCTACTACAAACCATTTTGGATTTAGAGTTCCAAATTCATCCATCTATATAGGAGTGAACAGAGGGAAACCTAAATATAAAAACTGCTACTGTAGACGAACGCTTCAACATAGAAGAACAAAATTTGGTGAGCCAAGTGGGATTTGTGTGCTGATCATTAGCAACAAGTATCATCAAGATTGGGTGAAAAAATATTTGCTGGTATTTCGGAAACTCGTTATTTCTTAGAAGCTTGGCAACCCCTCTCAATGAAAGTGCTTTTCCACAGTCTGTGCCTAGGGCTACTTGAAGAGGAAACAAACCATAGAGACAAATCTGAGAACTCCTTTATTTTGTCAAGTTTCACCGAGCTACTAAAAACCTTGTTGGATTTAGAGTTCCAAATTCATCTATCTAAATAGGAGAGAACAGAGGAAAACCTAATTATAAAAACTGCTACTGTAGACGAACGCTTCAACCTAGAAGAAAAAAATTTGGTGAGCCAAGTGGGATTTGTGTACTGATCATTACCACCAAGTATCATCAAGATTGAGTGAAAAAATATTTGCTGGTATTTCGGAAACTCATTATTTCTTAGAAGATTGGCAAGCCCTCTCAATGAAAGTGCTTTTCCACAGTCTGTGCCTAGGGCTACTTGAAGAGGAAACAAACCATAGAGACAAAACTGAGAACTCCTTTATTTTGTCAAGTTTCAAAGAGCTACTACAAACCATGTTGGATTTAGAGTTCCAAATTCATCTATCTATATAGGAGAGAACAGAGAGAAATGTAAATATAAAAACTTCTACTGTAGACGACCCCTTCAACCTAGAAGAACAAAATTTGGTGAGCCAAGTGGGATTTGTGTACTGATCATTACCACCAAGTATCATCAAGATTGGGTGAAAAAATATTTTCTGGTATTTCGGAAACTCGTTATTTCTTAGAAGCTTGGCAACCCCTCTCAGTGAAAGTGCTTTTCCACAGTCTGTGCCTAGGGCTACCTGAAGAAGAATCAAACCATAGGGACAAAACTGAGAACTCCATTATTTTGTCAAGTTTCAAAGAGCTACTAAAAACCATGTTGGATTTATAATTCCAAATTCATCTATCTGTATAGGAGAGAACAGAGGGAAACCTAAATATAAAAACTGCTACTGTAGACGAACGCTTCAACCTAGAAGAACAAAATTTGGTGAGCCAAGTGGGATTTGTGTACTGATCATTACCACCAAGTATCATCAAGATTGGGTGAAAAAATATTTGCTGGTATTTCGGAAATTCGTTATTTCTTAGAAGCTTGGCAACCCCTCTCAATGAAAGTGCTTTTCCACAGTCTGTGCCTAGGGCTACTTGAAGAGGAAACAAACCATAGAGACAAAACTGAGAACTCCTTTATTTTGTCAAGTTTCAAAGAGCTACTACAAACCATGTTGGATTTAGAGTTCAACTTCATCTATCTGTATAGGAGAGAACAGAGGGAAACCTAAATATAAAAACTGCTACTGTAAAGGAACGCTTCAACCTAGAAGAACAAAATTTGGTGAGTCAAGTGGGAATTTTGTACCAATCATTGCCACCCAGTATCATGAAGATTGGGTGAAAAAATATTTGCTGGTATTTCGGAAACACGTTATTTCTTGGAAGCTTGGCAACCCCTTTCAATGAAAGTGCTTTCCCAGAGTCTGTGCCTAGGGCTACTTAAAGTGGAAACAAACCATAGAGACAAAACTGAGAACTCCTTTATTTTGTCAAGTTTCAAAGAGGTACTACAAACCATGTTGGATTTAGAGTTCCAAATTCATCTCTCTATATATGAGAGAACAGAGTGAAACCTAAATATAAAAACTTCTACTGTAGACGAACGCTTAAACCTAGAAGAACAAAATTTGGTGAGCCAAGTGGAGTTTGTGTACTGATCATTACCACCAAGTATCATCAAGATTGGGTGAAAAAGTATTTGCTGGTATTTCGGAAACTCGTTATTTCTTAGAAGCTTGGCAACCCCTCTCAATGAAAGTGCTTTTCCACAGTCTGTGCCTAGGGCTACTTGAAGAGAAAACAAACCATAGAGACAAAACTGAGAACTCCTTTATTTTGACAAGTTTCAAAGAGCTACTACAATCCATGTTGGATTAGGGTTCCATATTCATCTATCTATATAGGAGAGAACAGAGAGAAACCTAAATATAAAAATTGCTACTGTAGACGAACCCTTCAAACTAGAAGAACAAAATTTGGTGAGCCAATTGGGATTTGTGTACTGATCATTACCACCAAGTATCATCAAGATTGGGTGAAAAAATATTTGCTGGTATTTCGGAAACTCGTTATTTCTTAGAAGCTTGGCAACCGCTCTCAATGAAAGTGCTTTTCCACAGTCTGTGCCTAGGGCTCCTTGAAGATTAAATAAAGCACAGAGACAAAAGTAAGAACTCCTTTATTTTGTCAAGTTTCAAAGAGCTACTACTACCATGTTTTATTTGGAGTTCCAAATTCATCTATCTAAATAGGAGAGAACAGAGGGAAACCTAAATATAAAAACTGCTACGGTAGACGAAAGCTTCAAACTAGAAGAACAAAATTTGATGAGCCAAGTGGGATAAGTGTCCTGATCATTACCACCAAGTATCATCAAGATTGGGTGAAAAAATATTTGCTGGTATTTCAGAAACTCGTAATTTCTTAGAAGCTTGGCAACCCCTCTCAATGAAAGTGCTTTTCCACAGTTTGTGCCTAGGGCTACTGGAAGAGGAAAAAAACCATAGAGACAAAACTGAGAACTCCTTTATTTTGTCAAGTTTCAAAGAGCTACTAAAAACCATGTTGGATTTAGAGTTCCAAATTAATCTATCTAAATAGGAGAGAACAGAGGGAAACCAAAATATAAAAACTGCTACTGTAGACGAAAGTTTCAAACTAGAAGAACAACATTTGGTGAGCCAAGTGGGATTTGTGTACTGATCATTACCACCGAAGTATCATCAAGATTGGGTGAAAAAATATTTGCTGGTATTTCGGAAATTCGTTATTTCTTAGAAGCTTGGCAACCCCTCTCAATGAAAGTGCTTTTCCACAGTATGGGCCTAGGGCTACCTTGAAGAGTAAACAAACCATAGAGACAAAACTCGAGAACTCCTTTATTTGTCAAGTTTCAAAGAGCT
>NW_027512081.1:0-17921 GCF_048772815.1 Callospermophilus lateralis | reverse complement strand
TGAAGAGGAAACAAACCATAGAGACAAAACTGAGAACTCCTTTACTTTGTCAAGTTTCAAAGAGCCATTACACACCATGTTGGATTTAGAGTTCCATTCATCTATCTATGTAGGAGAGAACAGAGTGAAACCTAAATATAAAAACTGCTACTGTAGACGAACGCTTCAACCCAGAAGAACAAAATTTGATGAGCCAAGTGGGATTTGTGTACTGATCATTACCACCAAGTATCCTCAAGATTGGGTGAAAAAATATTTGCTGGTATTTCGGAAACTCGTTATTTCTTAAAACTTGGCAACCCCTCTCAATGAAAGTGCTTTTCCACAGTCTGTGCCTAGGGCGACTTGAAGAGGAAACAAACCATAGAGACAAAACTGAGAACTCCTTTACTTTGTCAAGTTTCAAACAGCTATTACACACCATGATGGATTTAGAGTTCCAAATTCATCTATCTATGTAGGAGAGAACAGAGAGTAACCTAAATATGAAAACTGCTAGTGTAGACGAACGCTTCAACCCAGAAGAACAAAATTTGGTGAGCCAAGTGGTAATTGTGTACTGATCATTACCACCAAGAATCATCAACATTGGGTGAAAAAATATTTGCTGGTATTTCGGAAACTCGTTATTTTTTAGAAGCTTGGCAACCCCTCTTAATGAAAGTGCTTTTCCACAGTCTGTGCCAAGGATACTTGAAGAGGAAACAAACCATAGAGAAAAAACTGAGAACTCCTTTATTTTGTCAAGTTTCAAAGAGCTACTACAAACCATGTTGGATTTAGAGTTCCAAATTCATCTATCAATATAGGAGAGAACAGAGTGAAACCAAAATATAAAAACTGCTACTGTAGAGGAACGCTTCAAGCTAGAAGAACAAAATTTGGTGAGCCAAGGGCGATTTGTGTACTGATCATTACCACCAAGTATCATCAAGATTGGGTGAAAAAATATTTGCTAGTATTTCCGAAAATATTTTTTCTTAGAAGCTTGGCAACCCCTCTCAATGAAAATGCTTTTCCACACTCTGTGCCTAGGGCTACATGAAGATGAAAGAAAGCATAGAGACAAAACTGAGAACTCCTTTATTTTGACAAGTTTCAAAGAGCTACGAGAAACCATGTTTGATTTACAGTTACAAATTCATCTATCTATATAGGAGAGAACAGAGTGAAACCTAAATATAAAAACTGCTACTGTAAACGAACCCTTCAACCTAGAAGAACAAAATTTGGTGACCCAAGTGGGATTTGTGTTCTCATCATTACCACCAAGTATCATCAACATTGGGTGAAAAAATATTTGCTGGTATTTCGGAAACTCGTAATTTATTGGAAGCTTGGCAACCACTTTCAATGAAAGTGCTTTTCCACAGTCTCTGCTTAGGGCTACATGAAGTGGAAACAAGTCATAGAGACAAAACTGAGACCTCCTTTATTTTGTCAAGTTTCAAAGAGCTACTACAAACCATGTTGGATTTAGAGTTCCAAATTCATATATCTATATAGGAGAGAACAGAGGGAAAACTAAAAATATAAACTGCTACTGTAAACGAACGCTTCATCCTGGAAGAACAAAATTTGGTGAGTCAAGTTGGATTTGTGTACCGATCATGACCACCAAGTATCATCAAGATTCGGTGAAAAAATATGTGCTGATATTTCGGAAACTCCTTATTTCTTAGAAGCGTGGCAACCCTTCTCAATGAAAGTGCTTTTCCACAGTCTTTGCATAGGACTACTTGAAGAGGAAACAAACCATAAAGAAAAATCTGAGAAATCCTTTATTTCGTCAAGTTTCAAAGAGCTACTACAAACCATGTTGGATTTAGAGTTCCAAATTCATCTATCAATATAGGAGAGAATAGAGTGAAACCTAAATATAAAAACTGCTACTGTAGACGAACGCATCAACGTAGAAGAACAAAATTTGGTGAGCCAAGTGGGATTAGTGTACTGATCATTACCACCAAGTATCATCATGATTGGGTGAGAAAATATTTGCTGGTATTTCGGAAACTCGTAAATTCTTAGAAGCTTGGCAACCCCTCTCAATGAAAGTGCTTTTCCACAGTCTGTGCCTAGGGCGACTTGAAAAGGAAACAAACCATAGAGACAAAACTGAGAACTCCTTTACTTTGTCAAGATTCAAAGAGCTATTAGACACCATGTTGGATTTAGAGTTCCATTCATCTATCTATGTAGGAGAGAACAGAGTGAAACCTAAATATAAAAACTGCTACTGGAGACGAACGAATCAACCCAGAAGAACAAAATTTGGTGAGCCAAGTGGGATTTGTGTACTGATCATTACCACCAAGTATCCTCAAGATTGGGTGAAAAAATATTTGCTGTTATTTCGGAAACTCGTTATTTCTTAAAACTTGGCAACCCCTCTCAATGAAAATGCTTTTCCACAGTCTGTGCCTAGGGCGACTTGAAGAGGAAACAAACCATAGAGACAAAACTTAGAACTCCTTTCTTTTGTCAACTTTCAAAGAGCTACTGAAAACCATGATGGATTTAGAGTTCCTAATTCATCTATCTATATAGGAGAGAACAGAGTGAAACCTAAATATAAAAACTGCTACTGTAAACGAACGCTTCAACTAGAAGAACAAAATTTGGTGAGCCAAGTGGGATTTGTGTACTGATCATTACCACCAAGTATCATCAACATTGGGTGAAAAAATATTTGCTGGTATTTCACAAACTCGTAATTTATTGGAAGCTTGGCAACCCCTCTCAATGAAAGTGCTTTTCCACCGTCTCTGCCTTGGGCTACATGAAGTGGAAACAAATCATAGAGACAAAACTGAGAACTCCTTTATTTTGTCAAGTTTCAAAGAGCTACTACAAACCATGTTGGATTTAGAGTTCCAAATTCATCTATCTATATAGGAGAGAACAGAGTGAACCTAAATATTAAAAATGCTACTGTAAACGAATGCTTCAACCTAGAAGAATAAAATTGGGTGAGCCAAGTGGGATTTGTGTACCGATCATTACCACCAAGTATCATAAAGATTGGGTGAAAAATTTTTGCTGGTATTTTGGAAACTCGTTATTTCTTAAAAGCTTGGCAACCCCTCTCAATGAAAGGGCTTTTCCACAGTCTGTGCCTAGGGCGACTTGAAGAGGAAACAAACCATAGAGACAAAACTGAGAACTCCTTTACTTTGTCAAGTTTCAAAGAGCTATTACACACCATGTTGGATTTAGAGTTCCATTCATCTATCTATGTAGGAGAGAACAGAGTGAAACCTAAATATAAAAACTGCTACTGTAGACGAACGCTTCAACCCAGAAGAACAAAATTTGATGAGCCAAGTGGGATTTGTGTACTGTGTACTGATCATTACCACCAAGTATCCTCAAGATTGGGTGAAAAAATAGTTGCTGGTATTTCGGAAACTCGTTATTTCTTAAAACTTGGCAACCCCTCTCAATGAAAGTGCTTTTCCACAGTCTGTGCCTAGGGCGACTTGAAGAGGAAACAAACCATAGAGGCAAAACTGAGAACTCCTTTACTTTGTCAAGTTTCAAACAGCTATTACACACCATGATGGATTTAGAGTTCCAAATTCATCTATCTATGTAGGAGAGAACAGAGAGTAACCTAAATATGAAAACTGCTAGTGTAGACGAACGCTTCAACCCAGAAGAACAAAATTTGGTGAGCCAAGTGGTATTTGTGTACTGATCATTACCACCAAGAATCATCAACATTGGGTGAAAAAATATTTGCTGGTGTTTCGGAAACTCGTTATTTTTTAGAAGGTTGGCAACCCCTCTCAATGAAAGTGCTTTTCCACAGTCTGTGACAAGGATACTTGAAGAGGAAACAAACCATAGAGAAAAACTGAGAACTCCTTTATTTTGTCAACTTTCAAAGAGCTACTGAAAACCATGATGGATTTAGAGTTCCTAATTCATCTATCTATATAGGAGAAAACAGAGTGAAACCTAAATATAAAAACTGCTACTGTAAACGAACGCTTCAACCTAGAAGAACAAAATTTGGTGAGCCAAGTGGGATTTGTGTACTTATCATTACCACCAAGTATCATCAACATTGGGTGAAAAAATATTTGCTGGTATTTCGGAAACTCGTTATTTCTTAGAAGCTTGGCAACCCCTCTCAATGAAAGTGCTTTCCACCGTCTCTGCTTTGGGCTCATGAAGTGGAAACAAATCATAGAGACAAAACTGAGAACTCCTTTATTTTGTCAAGTTTCAAAAGCTACTACAAACCATGTTGGATTTAGAGTTCCAAATTCATCTATCTATATAGGAGAGAACAGAGTGAACCTAAATATGAAAAATGCTACTGTAAACGAACGCTTCAACCCTAGAAGAATAAAATTTGGTGAGCCAAGTGGGATTTGTGTACCGATCATTACCACCAAGTATCATCAAGATTGGGTGAAAAAAATATTTGCTGATATTTCCGAAAATGTTTTTCTTAGAAGCTTGGCAACCCCTCTCAATGAAAATGCTTTTCCACACTCTGTGCCTAGGGCTACATGAAGATGAAAGAAAGCATAGCGACAAAACTGAGAACTCCTTTATTTTGACAAGTTTCAAAGAGCTACTAGAAACCATGTTTGATTTAGAGTTACAAATTCATCTATGTATATAGGAAAGAACAGAGTGAAATCTAAATATAAAAACTGCTACTGTAAACGATCGCTTCAACCTAGAAGAACAAAATTTGGTGACCAAGTGGGATTTGTGTTCTGATCATTACCACCAAGTATTATCAACATTGGGTGAAAAAATATTTGTTGGTATTTCGGAACTCATAATTTCTTGGAAGATTGGCCACCCCTTTCAATGAAAGTGCTTTTCCACAGTCTGTGACTAGGGCTACTTGAAGAGGAAACAACCATAGAGACAAAACTGAGAACTCCTTTATTTTGTCAAGTTTCAAAGAGCTACAACAAACCATGTTGGATTTAGAGTTTCAATTCATCTATCTATATAGGAGAGAAAAGAGAGAACCTAAATATAAAAACTGCTACTGTAGACGAAAGCTTCAACCTAGAAGAACAAAATTTGTTGAGCCAAGTGGGATTGTATACTTGTCATTACCACGACGTATCATCAAGACTGGGTGAAAAAATATTTGCTGGTATTTCGGAAACTCGTAATTTATTGGAAGCTTGGCAACCCCGTTCAATGAAAGTGCTTTTCCACAGTATCTGCTTAGGGCTAGATTAAGTGGAAACAATTCATAGAGACAAAACTGAGAACTCCTTTATTTTGTCAAGTTTCAAAGAGCTACTACAAACCATGTTGGATTTAGACTTCCAAATTCATCTATCAATTTGGAGAGAACAGAGTGAAACCGAAAAATAAACACTGCTAGTGTAGACGAACGCTTCAACCTAGAAGAACAAAATATGGTGAGCTAAGAGGGCTTTGTGTAATGATCATTACCACCAAGTATCATCAAGTTTGGGTGTAAAAATATTTGCTGGTATTTCGGAAACTCGTAATTTCTTGGAAGCTTTGCTATGCCTTTCAATGAAAGTGCTTTTCCACAGTCTGTGCCTAGGGCTACTTGAAGAGAAACAAACCATAGAGTCAAAACTGAGAACTCCTTTGTTTTGTCAACTTTCAAAGAGCTACTACAAACCTTGTTGGATTTAGTGTTCCAAATTCATCTATATATACATGAGAGAACAGAGGGAAACCTAAAAATATAAACTGCTACTGTAAACGAACGTGTCAACATAGAAGAACAAAATTTGGTGAGTCAAGTGGGATTTGTTTACTGATCATTACCACCAAGTATCATCAAGATTGGGTGAGAAAATATTTGCTGGTATTTCGGAAACTCATTATTTCTTAGAAGCTTGGCAACCCCTCTCAAAGAAAGTGCTTTTCCACAATCTGTTCCTAGGACTACTTGAAGCTTAAATAGAGACAAAACTGACAACTCCTTTATTTTTTCAAGTTGTAAAAAGCTACTACAATCCATGTTGGATTTAGCGTTCCAAATTCATCTATCTATATAGGAGAGAACAGAGTGAAACCTAAAAATAAAAACTGCTATTGTAAACGAGCGCCTCAACCTAGAAGAACAAAATTTGGTGAGCCAAGTGGGATTTGTGTACTAATCATTTCCACCAAGTATCATCAAGATTGGGTGAAAAAACATTTGCTGGTATTTCTGAAACTCGTTATTTCTTAGAAGCTTGGCAACCTCTCTCAATGAAAGTGCTTTTCCACAGTCTGTGCCTAGGACTACTTGAAGAGGAAACAAACCATAGAGACAAAAGTGAGAACTCCTTTATTTTGTCAAGTTTCAAAGAGCTACTACAAACCATGTTGGATTTAGAGTTCCAAATTCATCGTTGAATGTAGGAGAGAACAGAGTGAAACCTAAATATAAAAACTGCTCTTGTGACGAACGCTTCAACCTAGAAGAACAAAATATCGTGAGCCAAGTGGGCTTTGTGTAATGATCATTACCACCAAGTATCATCAAGTTTGGGTGTGAAAATATTTGCTGGTATTTCGGAAACTCGTTATTTCTTAGAAGCTTGGCAACCGCTCTCAATAAAAGTGCTTTCTACAGTCTGTGCCTAGGGCTACTTGAAGAGGAAACAAACCATAGAGACAAAACTGAGAATTCCTTTATTTTGTCAAGTTTCAAAGAGCTACTACAAACCATGTTGAATTCAGAGTTCCAAATTCATCTATCTATATAGGAGAGAACAGAGTGAAACCTAAATATAAAAACTGCTACTGTAAACGAACGCTTCTCCCTAGAAGAACAAAATTTGGTGAGCCAAGTGGGATTTGTGTACTGATCATTACCACCAAGTATCATCAACATTGGGTGAAAAAATATTTGCTGGTATTTCGGAATCTCGTAATTTATTGGAAGCTTGGCAACCCCGTTCAATGAAAGTGCTTTTCCACAGTATATGCTTAGGGCTACATGAAGTGGAAACAATTCATAGAGACAAAACTGAGAACTCCTTTATTTTGTCAAGTTTCAAAGAGCTACTACAAACCATGTTGGATTTAGACTTCCAAATTCATCTATCAATTTGGAGAGAACAGAGTGAAACCGAAAAATAAAACTGCTACTGTAGACGAACGCTTCAACCTAGAAGAACAAAATATGGTGAGCTAAGAGGGCTTTGTGTAATGATCATTACCACCAAGTATCATCAAGTTTGGGTGTAAAAATATTTGCTGGTATTTCGGAAACTCGTTTTTTCTTAGAAGCTTGGCAACCCCTCTCAATGAAAGTGCTTTTCCACAGTCTGTTCCTAGGGCTACTTGAAGAGAACACAAACCATAGTGTCAAAACTGAGAACTCCTTTTTTTTGTCAAGTTTCAAAGATCTACTACAAACCAGGTTGGATTTAGAGTTCCAAATTCATCTATCTATATAGGAGAGACCAGATTGAAACCTAAAAATAAAAACTGCTACTGTAAACGAACAATTCAACCTAGAAGAACAAAATTTGGTGAGCCAAGTGGAATTTGTGGACTTATCATTACCACCACATATCATCAAGATTGGGTGAAAAAACATTTCCTGGTATTTCTGAAACTCGTTATTTCTTAGAAGCTTGGCAACATCTCTCAATGAAAGTGCTTTTTCCACAGTCTGTGCCTAGGACTACTTGAAGAGGAAAGGAACCATAGAGAAAAAAGTGAGAACTCCTTTATTTGTCAAGTTTCAAAGAGCTACTACAAACCATGTTGGATTTAGAGTTCCAAATTCATCTATTTATATAGCAGAGAACAGAGTGAAACCTAAATATAAAAACTGCTACTGTAGACGAACGCATCAACGTAGAAGTACAAAATTTGGTGAGCCAATTGGGATTTGTGTACTGATCATTACCTCCAAGTATCATCAACATTGGGTGAAAAAATATTTGCTGTTATTTCGGAAAATCGTTATTTCTTAGAAGCTTATCAACCCCTCTCAATAAAAGTGCTTTTCCACAGTCTGTGAATAGGGCTACTTGTAGAGGAAACAAACAATAGAGACAAAACTGAGAACTCCTTTATTTTCTCAAGTTTCAAAGAGCTACTACAAACCATGTTGGATTTAGCGTTCCAAATTCATCTATCTATATAGGAGAGAACAGAGGGAAACCTAAATATAAAAACTGCTACTGTAGACGAACGCTTCTACCTAGAAGAACAAAATTTGGTGAGCCAAGTGGGATTTGTGTACTGATCATTACCTCCAAGTATCATCAACATTGGGTGAAAAAATATTTGCTGTTATTTCGGAAAATCGTTATTTCTTAGAAGCTTGGCAACCCCTCTCAATAAAAGTGCTTTTCCACAGTCTGTGAATAGGGCTACTTGAAGAGGAAACAAACCATGGAGACAAAACTGAGAACTCCTTTATTTTGTCAAGTTTCAAAGAGCTACTACAAACCATGTTGGATTTAGAGTTCCAAATTCATCTATCTATATAGGAGAGAACAGAGTGAAACCTAAAAATAAAACTGCTACTGTAAACGAACAATTCAATCTAGAAGAACAAAATTTGGTGAGCCAAGTGGGATTTGTGCACTTGTAATTACCACCACGTATCATCAAGATTGGGTGAAAAAATATTTGCTGGTATTTCGGAAACTCGTAATTTCTTGAAAGCTTGGCAACCCCTCTCAATTAAAGTGCTTCTCCACAGTCTCTGCTTTGGGCTACTTGTAACGGAAACAAATCATAGAGACAAAACTGAGAACTCCTTTATTTTGTCAAGTTTCAAAGAGCTACTACAAACCATGTTGGATTTAGAGTTCCAAATTCATCTATCTATATAGGAGAGAACAGAGTGAAACCTAAATATAAAAACTGCTACTGTAGACGAAAGCTTCAACCTAGAAGAACAAAATTTGTTGAGCCAAGTGGGATTTGTATACTTGTCATTACCACGACATATCATCAAGATTGGGTGAAAAAATATTTGCTTTTATTTCGAAAACTCGTAATTTCTTGGAAGCTTTGCAATGCCTTTCAATGAAAGTGCTTTTCCACAGTCTGTGCCTAGGGCTACTTGAAGAGAAAACAAACCATAGAGTCAAAACTGAGAACTCCTTTTTTTTGTCAACTTTCAAAGAGCTACTACAAACCATGTTGTATTTAGTGTTCCAAATTCATCTATCTATACATGAGAGAACAGAGGGAAACCTAAAAATATAAACTGCTACTGTAAATGAACGTCTCAACCTAGAAGAACAAAATTTGGTGAGTCAAGTGGGATTTGTTTACTGATCATTACCACCAAGTATCATCAAGATTGGGTGAGAAAATATTTGCTGGTATTTCGGAAACTCATTATTTCTTAGAAGCTTGGCAATCCCTCTCAAAGAAAGTGCTTATCCACAGTCTGTTCCTAGGGCTACTTGAAGCTTAAACAAACCATAGAGACAAAATTGAGAACTCCTTTATTTTGTCAATTTGTAAAAAGCTACTACAAACCATGTTGGATTTAGCGTTCCAAATTCATCTATCTATATAGGAGAGAACAGAGTGAAACCTAAAAATAAAAACTGCTACTGTAGACGAACGCTTCAACCTAGAAGACCAAAATTTGGTGAGCCAGGTGGGATTTGTGTACTGATCATTACCACCAAGTATCAACAAGATTGTGTGAAAAAATATTTGCTGGTATTTCTGAAACTCGTTATTTCTTAGAAGCTTGGCAACCCCTCTCAATGAAAGTGCTTTTCCACAGTCTGTGGCTAGGACTACTTGAAGAGGAAACACACCATAGAGACAAAACTGAGAACTTCTTTATTTTGTCAAGTTTCAAAGAGCTACTACAAACCATGTTGGATTTAGAGTTCCAAATTCATCTATATATATAGGAGACAACAGAGTGAAACCTAAAAATAAAAACTGCTACTGTAAACGAATGCTTCAACCTAGAAGAAGAAAATTTGGTGAGCCAAGTGGGATTTGTGGACTTGTCATTACCACCACGTATCATCAAGATTGGGTGAAAAAATATTTGCTGGAATTTCGGAAACTCGTAATTTCTTGGAAGCTTGGCAACCCCTATCAATGTAAGTGCTTTTCCACAGTCTATGCTTAGGGCTATTTGAAGCGGAAACAAATCATAGAGACAAAACTGAGATCTCCTTTATTTTGTCAATTTCAAAAAGCTACTACAAACCATGTTGGATTTAGAGTTCCAAATTCATCTATCTATATAGGAGAGAACAGAGTGAAACCTAAATACAAAAACTGCAACTGTAGACGAACGCTTCAAACTAGAAGAACAAAATTTGGTGAGCCAAGTGGGATTTGTGTACTGATCATTACCACCAAGTATCATCAAAATTGGGTGAAAAAATATTTGCTAGTATTTCGGAAACTCGTTATTTCTTAGAAGCTTTGGCAACCCATCTCAATGAAAATGCTTTTCCACAGTCTGTGCCTAGGGCTAATTGAAGAGAAAACAAACCATAGTGTCAAAACTGAGAACTCCTTTATTTTGTCAAGTTTCAAAGATCTACTACAAACCAGGTTGGATATAGAGTTCCAAATTCATCTATCTATATAGGAGAGACCAGAGTGAAACCTAAAAATAAAAACTGCTACTGTAAACGAACAATTCAACCTAGAAGAACAAAATTTGGTGAGTCAAGTGGGATTGGTTTACCGATGATTACCACCAAGTATGATCAAGATTGGGTGAGAAAATATTTGCTGATATTTCGGAAACTCATTATTTCTTAGAAGCTTGGCAACCCCTCTCAAATAAAGTGCTTTTCCACAGTCTGTTCCTAGGGCTACTTGAAGCGTAAACAAATCATAGAGACAAAACTGAGAACTCCTTTATTTTGTCAAGTTGTAAAAAGCTACTACCAACCATGTTGGATTTAGAGTTCCAAATTCATCTATCTATATAGGAGAGAACAGAGTGAAACCTAAATATAAAAACTGCTACTGTAAACCAACGCTTCAACCTAGAAGAACAAAATTTGGAGAGCCAAGTGTGATTTGTGTACTAATCATTTCCACGAAGTATCATCAAGATTGGGTGAAAAAACATTTGCTGGTATTTCTGAAACTCGTTATTTCTTAGAAGCTTGGCAAACCCTCTCAATGAAAGTGCTTTTCCACAGTTTGTGCCTAGGGCTGCTTGAAGAGGAAACAAACCATAGAGACAAAACTGAGAACTCCTTTATTTTGTCAAGGTTCAAAAGCTACTACAAACCATCTTGGATTTAGAGTTCCAAATTAATCTATCTATATAGCAGAGAACAGAGTGAAACCTAAATATAAAAACTGCTACTGTAGACAAACGCTTCAACATAGAAGAACAAAATTTGGTGAGCCAAGTGGGATTTGAGTACCGATCATTACCCCCAAGTATCATCAAGATTGGGTGAAAAAATATTTGTTGGTATTTCGGAAACTCGATATTTCTAAGAAGATTGGCAACCCCTCTCATTGAAAGTGCTTTTCCACAGTCTGTGCCTAGGGCTACTTGAAGAGGAAACAAACCATAAAGACAAAACTGAGAACTCCTTTATTTTGTCAAGTTTCAAAGAGCTACTACAAACCATGTTGGATTTAGAGTTCCAAATTCATCTATCTATATAGCATAGAACAGAGTGAAACCTAAATATAAAAACTGCTACTGTAGACGAACGCTTCAACCCAGAAGAACAAAATTTGGTGAGCCAAGTGGGATTTGTGTACCGATCATTACCAAGAAGTATCATCAACATTGGGTGAAAAAATATTTGCTGGTATTACAGAAACTCGTTTTTTCTTAGAAGCTTGGCAACCCCTCTCAATGAAAGTGCTTTTCCACAGTCTGTGCCTAGGGCTACTTGAAGAGGAAACAAACCATAGAGACAAAACGGAGAATATCTTTATTTTGTCATGTTTCTAAGAGCTACTACAAACCATGTTGGATTTAGAGTTCCAAATTCATCTATGTATATAGGAGACAACAGAGTGAAACCTAAAATAAAAACTGCTACTGTAAACGAACGCTTCAACCTAGAAGAACAAAATTTGGTGAGCCAAGTGCGATTTGTGTACTGATCATTACCACCACGTATCATCAACACTGGGTGAGAAAATATTTGCTGGCATTTCGGAAACTCATAATTTCTTGGAAGCTTGGCAACCCCTTTCATTAATAGTGGTTTTCCACAGTCTCTGCTTAGGGCTACTTGAAGAGGAAACAAATCATAGAGAAAAAACTGAGAACTCCTTTATTTTGTCAAGTTTCAAAGAGCTAATACAAACCATGTTGGACTTAGAGTTCCAAATTCATCTATCTATATAGGAGAGAACAGAGGGAAAACTAAAAATATAAACTGCTACTGTAGACGAACGCTTCATCCTAGAAGAACAAAATTTGGTGAGTCAAGTGGGATTTGTGTACCGATCATGGCCACCAAGTATCATCAGGATTCGATGAAAAATTATTTGCTGATATTTCGGAAACTCGTTATTTCTTAGAAGCTTGGCAACCCCTCTCAATGGAAATGCTTCTCCACAGTCTGTGCCTAGGGCTATTTGAAGAGGAAACAAACCATAGAGACAAAACTGAGAACTCCATTATTTTGTCAAGTTTCAAAGAGCCATACAAACCATGTTGGATTTAGAGCTCCAAATTCATCTATCTATATAGGAGAGAACCGAGTGAAACCTAAATATAAAACTGCTACTGTAGACGAATGCTTAAAACTAGAAGAACAAAATTTGGTTAGCCAAGTGGGATTGGTGTACTGATCATTACGACCAAGTATCATCAACATTGGGAGAAAAAATATTTGCTGGTATTTCGGAAACTCGTTATTTCTTAGAAGCTTGGCAACCCCTCTCAATGAAAGTGCTTTCCACAGTCTGTGCCTAGGGCTACTTGAAGAGGAAACAAACCATAGAGACAAAACTGAGAACTCCTTTATTTTGTCATGTTTCAAAGAGCTACTACAAACAATGTTGGATTTAGAATTCCAAATTCTTCTATCTATGTAGGAGAGAACAGAGTGAAACGAAAAAATAAAAACTGCTACTGTAAACGAACGCTTCAACCTAGAAGAACAAAATTTGGTGAGCAAAGTGGGATTTGTGGACTTGTCATTACCACCACGTATTATCAATATTGGGTGAAAAAATATTTGCTGATATTTAGGAAACTCGTATTTTTGGAAGCTTGGCAACCCCTATCAATGAAAGTGCTCTTCCACAGTCTCTGCTTAAAGCTACTTGAAGCAGAAACAAAACATAGATACAAAACTGAGAACTTCTTTATTTTGTCAAGTTTCAAAGAGCTACTACAAACCATGTTGGATTTAGAGTTCCAAATTCATCTATCTATATAGGAGAGAACAGAGTGAAACCTAAATATTAAAATTGCTACTGTAGACGAACGCTTCAAAGTAGAAGAACAAAATTTGGTGAGCCAGGTGGGATTTGTGTACAGATCATTACCACCAAGTAACATCGACATTGGGTGAAAAAATATTTGCTGGTATTTCGGAAACTCGTTATTTCTTAGAAGCTTGGCAACCCCTCTCAATGAAAGTGCTTTTCCACAGTCTGTGAATAGGGCTACTTGAAGAGGAAACAAACCATGGAGACAAAACTGAGAACTCCTTTATTTTGTCAAGTTTCAAAGAGCTACTACAAACCATGTTGGATTTAGAGTTCCAAATTCATCTATCTATATAGCATAGAACAGAGTGAAACCTAAATATAAAAACTGCTACTGTAGACGAACGCTTCAACCCAGAAGAACAAAATTTGGTGAGCCAAGTGGGATTTGTGTACCGATCATTACCAAGAAGTATCATCAACATTGGGTGAAAAAATATTTGCTGGTATTACAGAAACTCGTTTTTTCTTAGAAGCTTGGCAACCCCTCTCAATGAAAGTGCTTTTCCACAGTCTGTGCCTAGGGCTACTTGAAGAGGAAACAAACCATAGAGACAAAACGGAGAATATCTTTATTTTGTCATGTTTCTAAGAGCTACTACAAACCATGTTGGATTTAGAGTTCCAAATTCATCTATGTATATAGGAGACAACAGAGTGAAACCTAAAAATAAAAACTGCTACTGTAAACGAACGCTTCAACCTAGAAGAACAAAATTTGGTGAGCCAAGTGCGATTTGTGTACTGATCATTACCACCACGTATCATCAACACTGGGTGAGAAAATATTTGCTTTTATTTCGGAAACTCATAATTTCTTGGAAGCTTGGCAACCCCTTTCATTAATAGTGGTTTTCCACAGTCTCTGCTTAGGGCTACTTGAAGAGGAAACAAATCATAGAGAAAAAACTGAGAACTCCTTTATTTTGTCAAGTTTCAAAGAGCTAATACAAACCATGTTGGACTTAGAGTTCCAAATTCATCTATCTATATAGGAGAGAACAGAGGGAAAACTAAAAATATAAACTGCTACTGTAGACGAACGCTTCATCCTAGAAGAACAAAATTTGGTGAGTCAAGTGGGATTTGTGTACCGATCATGGCCACCAAGTATCATCAGGATTCGATGAAAAATTATTTGCTGATATTTCGGAAACTCGTTATTTCTTAGAAGCTTGGCAACCCCTCTCAATGGAAATGCTTCTCCACAGTCTGTGCCTAGGGCTATTTGAAGAGGAAACAAACCATAGAGACAAAACTGAGAACTCCATTATTTTGTCAAGTTTCAAAGAGCCATACAAACCATGTTGGATTTAGAGCTCCAAATTCATCTATCTATATAGGAGAGAACCGAGTGAAACCTAAATATAAAACTGCTACTGTAGACGAATGCTTAAAACTAGAAGAACAAAATTTGGTTAGCCAAGTGGGATTGGTGTACTGATCATTACGACCAAGTATCATCAACATTGGGAGAAAAAATATTTGCTGGTATTTCGGAAACTCGTTATTTCTTAGAAGCTTGGCAACCCCTCTCAATGAAAGTGCTTTCCACAGTCTGTGCCTAGGGCTACTTGAAGAGGAAACAAACCATAGAGACAAAACTGAGAACTCCTTTATTTTGTCATGTTTCAAAGAGCTACTACAAACAATGTTGGATTTAGAATTCCAAATTCTTCTATCTATGTAGGAGAGAACAGAGTGAAACGAAAAAATAAAAACTGCTACTGTAAACGAACGCTTCAACCTAGAAGAACAAAATTTGGTGAGCAAAGTGGGATTTGTGGACTTGTCATTACCACCACGTATTATCAATATTGGGTGAAAAAATATTTGCTGATATTTAGGAAACTCGTATTTTTGGAAGCTTGGCAACCCCTATCAATGAAAGTGCTCTTCCACAGTCTCTGCTTAAAGCTACTTGAAGCAGAAACAAAACATAGATACAAAACTGAGAACTTCTTTATTTTGTCAAGTTTCAAAGAGCTACTACAAACCATGTTGGATTTAGAGTTCCAAATTCATCTATCTATATAGGAGAGAACAGAGTGAAACCTAAATATTAAAATTGCTACTGTAGACGAACGCTTCAAAGTAGAAGAACAAAATTTGGTGAGCCAGGTGGGATTTGTGTACAGATCATTACCACCAAGTAACATCGACATTGGGTGAAAAAATATTTGCTGGTATTTCGGAAACTCGTTATTTCTTAGAAGCTTGGCAACCCCTCTCAATGAAAGTGCTTTTCCACAGTCTGTGAATAGGGCTACTTGAAGAGGAAACAAACCATGGAGACAAAACTGAGAACTCCTTTATTTTGTCAAGTTTCAAAGAGCTACTACAAACCATGTTGGATTTCGAGTTCCAAATTCATCTATCTATATAGCATAGAACAGAGTGAAACCTAAATATAAAAACTGCTACTGTAGACGAACGCTTCAACCCAGAAGAACAAAATTTGGTGAGCCAAGTGGGATTTGTGTACCGATCATTACCAAGAAGTATCATCAACATTGGGTGAAAAAATATTTGCTGGTATTACAGAAACTCGTTTTTTCTTAGAAGCTTGGCAACCCCTCTCAATGAAAGTGCTTTTCCACAGTCTGTGCCTAGGGCTACTTGAAGAGGAAACAAACCATAGAGACAAAACGGAGAATATCTTTATTTTGTCATGTTTCTAAGAGCTACTACAAACCATGTTGGATTTAGAGTTCCAAATTCATCTATGTATATAGGAGACAACAGAGTGAAACCTAAAAATAAAAACTGCTACTGTAAACGAACGCTTCAACCTAGAAGAACAAAATTTGGTGAGCCAAGTGCGATTTGTGTACTGATCATTACCACCACGTATCATCAACACTGGGTGAGAAAATATTTGCTGGCATTTCGGAAACTCATAATTTCTTGGAAGCTTGGCAACCCCTTTCATTAATAGTGGTTTTCCACAGTCTCTGCTTAGGGCTACTTGAAGAGGAAACAAATCATAGAGAAAAAACTGAGAACTCCTTTATTTTGTCAAGTTTCAAAGAGCTAATACAAACCATGTTGGACTTAGAGTTCCAAATTCATCTATCTATATAGGAGAGAACAGAGGGAAAACTAAAAATATAAACTGCTACTGTAGACTAACGCTTCATCCTAGAAGAACAAAATTTGGTGAGTCAAGTGGGATTTGTGTACCGATCATGGCCACCAAGTATCATCAGGATTCGATGAAAAATTATTTGCTGATATTTCGGAAACTCGTTATTTCTTAGAAGCTTGGCAACCCCTCTCAATGGAAATGCTTCTCCACAGTCTGTGCCTAGGGCTATTTGAAGAGGAAACAAACCATAGAGACAAAACTGAGAACTCCATTATTTTGTCAAGTTTCAAAGAGCCATACAAACCATGTTGGATTTAGAGCTCCAAATTCATCTATCTATATAGGAGAGAACCGAGTGAAACCTAAATATAAAACTGCTACTGTAGACGAATGCTTAAAACTAGAAGAACAAAATTTGGTTAGCCAAGTGGGATTGGTGTACTGATCATTACGACCAAGTATCATCAACATTGGGAGAAAAAATATTTGCTGGTATTTCGGAAACTCGTTATTTCTTAGAAGCTTGGCAACCCCTCAATGAAAGTGCTTTCCACAGTCTGTGCCTAGGGCTACTTGAAGAGGAAACAAACCATAGAGACAAAACTGAGAACTCCTTTATTTTGTCATGTTTCAAAGAGCTACTACAAACAATGTTGGATTTAGAATTCCAAATTCTTCTATCTATGTAGGAGAGAACAGAGTGAAACGAAAAAATAAAAACTGCTACTGTAAACGAACGCTTCAACCTAGAAGAACAAAATTTGGTGAGCAAAGTGGGATTTGTGGACTTGTCATTACCACCACGTATTATCAATATTGGGTGAAAAAATATTTGCTGATATTTAGGAAACTCGTATTTTTGGAAGCTTGGCAACCCCTATCAATGAAAGTGCTCTTCCACAGTCTCTGCTTAAAGCTACTTGAAGCAGAAACAAAACATAGATACAAAACTGAGAACTTCTTTATTTTGTCAAGTTTCAAAGAGCTACTACAAACCATGTTGGATTTAGAGTTCCAAATTCATCTATCTATATAGGAGAGAACAGAGTGAAACCTAAATATTAAAATTGCTACTGTAGACGAACGCTTCAAAGTAGAAGAACAAAATTTGGTGAGCCAGGTGGGATTTGTGTACAGATCATTACCACCAAGTAACATCGACATTGGGTGAAAAAATATTTGCTGGTATTTCGGAAACTCGTTATTTCTTAGAAGCTTGGCAACCCCTCTCAATGAAAGTGCTTTTCCACAGTCTGTGAATAGGGCTACTTGAAGAGGAAACAAACCATGGAGACAAAACTGAGAACTCCTTTATTTTGTCAAGTTTCAAAGAGCTACTACAAACCATGTTGGATTTAGAGTTCCAAATTCATCTATCTATATAGCATAGAACAGAGTGAAACCTAAATATAAAAACTGCTACTGTAGACGAACGCTTCAACCC
>NW_027512080.1:0-17922 GCF_048772815.1 Callospermophilus lateralis | reverse complement strand
GGTTTATTTCCTCTTGATGTAGCCTTAAGCAGAGACTGGCGAATAACACATTCAATGAAAGGCGTTGTTAGGCTGCCAAAAAACTGCAGTCTCCTCAAATCTCATCATATATTTTTTCTTCCGACCTTCATGATACTTTCAAGTAATGAGCAGTGCACCAATCAAACTTGGATGCCCAAGTTTCGTTCTCCTAGGTTGAAGCATTCGTTTGCAGGAACAGTTTGAATTTTTAGGTTTCACTCTGTTTTGTCCTATATTGACAGATGCAGTTCGAACTCTAAATCAAACACGGTTTGTGCTAGCTTCTTGAAACTTGACAAAATACTGTAGTTCTACGTTCTATCTCTAAGGTTTGTTTCCTCTTGATGTAGCCTAATGCAGTTACTGGCGAATAACACTTTTATTGAAAGGGGTTGCCAAACTTCCAAAAACTAGAGTCTTCTGAAATCTCAACATATATTTTTGAATCCAATCTTCATGATACTTTAGAGTAATGATCAGTACACCAATCCCACTTGGATGCTCAAGTTTCATTCTCCTACGTTGAAGCATTCGTTTGCAGTAACAGTTTTAATTTTTAGGTTTCACTGTTTTCTTCTATATTGACAAATGTAGTTCAAACTCTAAATCATACACGTTTGGGCTAGCTTCTTGAAACTTGACACAATAAAGTAGTTCTACATTCTATCCCTAAGGTTTGTTTCCTCTTGATGTAGCCTTCAGCACAGACTGGCGAATAACACTTTCAATGAAAGGCGTTGTTAGGCTGCCAAAAAACTAGAGTCTCCTGAAATCTCAACACATATTTTTTTCCGACCTTAATGATACTTTCAAGTAATGAGCAGTACACCAATCAAACTTGGATGCCCAAGTTTCGTTCTCCTAGGTTGATGAATTCGTTTGCAGTAACAGTTTGAATTTCTAGGTTTCACTCTGTTTTCTCCTATATTGACAGATGCAGCTAGAACTCTAAATCAAACATGGTTTGTGCTAGCTTCTTGAAACTTGACACAATAAAGTAGTTCTACGTTCTATCTCTAAGGTTTGTTTCCTCTTGATGTAGCCTAATGCAGAGACTGGCGAATAACACTAATATTGAAAGGGGGTTGCGAAACTTTCAAAAAACTAGAGTCTCCTGAAATCTCAACATATATTTTTTCATCCAATCTTCATGATACATTCAAGTAATGATCAGTACACCATTCCCACTTGGATGCCCAAGTTTTGTTCTTCTAGGTTGAAGCATTCGTTTGCAGGAACAGTTTGAATTTTTAGGTTTCACTCTGTTTTCTCCTATATTGACAGATGCAGTTAGAACTTTAAATCAAACACGGTTTGTGCTAGCTACTTGAAACATGACACAATAAAGTAGTTCTACGTTCTATCCCTAAGGTTTGTTTCCTCTTGATGTAGCCTTAAGCAGAGACGGGCGAATAACACATTCAATGAAAGGCGTTGTTAGGCTGCCAAAAAACTGCAGTCTCCTCAAATCTCATCATATATTTTTTCTTCCGACCTTCATGATACTTTCAAGTAATGAGCAGTGCACCAATCAAACTTGGATGCCCAAGTTTCGTTCTCCTAGTTTGAAGCATTCGTTTGCAGGAACAGTTTGAATTTTTAGGTTTCACTCTGTTTTGTCCTATATTGACAGATGCAGTTCGAACTCTAAATCAAACACGGTTTGTGCTAGCTTCTTGAAACTTGACAAAATACTGTAGTTCTACGTTCTATCTCTAAGGTTTGTTTCCTCTTGATGTAGCCTAATGCAGGGACTGGCGAATAACACTTTTATTGAAAGGGGTTGCCAAACTTCCCAAAACTAGAGTCTTCTGAAATCTCAACATATATTTTTTTATCCAATCTTCATGATACTTTCGAGTAATGATCAGTACACCAATCCCACTTGGATGCTCAAGTTTCCTTCTCCTACGTTGAAGCATTCGTTTGCAGTAACAGTTTGAATTTTTAGGTTTCATTCTGCTTTCTCCTATATTGACAATTGTAGTTCAAACTCTAAATCATACACGGTTTGGGCTAGCTTCTTGAAACTTGACACAATAAAGTAGTTCTACATTCTATTCCTAAGGTTTGTTTCCTCTTGATGTAGCCTTCAGCACAGACTGGCGAATAACACTTTCAATGAAAGGCGTTGTTAGGCTGCCAAGAAACTAGAGTCTCCTGAAATCTCAACACATATTTTTTCCGACCTTAATGATACTTTCAAGTAATGAGCAGTACACCAATCAAACTTGGATGCCCAAGTTTCGTTCTCCTAGGTAGATGCATTCGTTTGCAGTAACAGTTTGAATTTCTAGGCTTCACTCTGTTTTCTCCTATATTGACAGATGCAGCTAGAACTCTGAATCAAACACGGTTTGTGCTAGCTTCTTGAAACTTGACACAATAAAGTAGTTCTACGTTCTATCTCTAAGGTTTGTTTCCTCTTGATGTAGCCTAATGCAGGGACTGGCGAATAACACTTATATTGAAAGGGGTTGCCAAACTTTCAAAAAACTAGAGTCTCCTGAAATCTCAACATATATTTTTTCATCCAATCTTCATGATACATTCAAGTAATGATCAGTACACCATTCCCACTTGGATGCCCAAGTTTTGTTCTTCTAGGTTGAAGCATTCGTTTGCAGGAACAGTTTCAATTTTTAGGTTTCACTCTGTTTTCTCCTATATTGACAGATGCAGTTAGAACTTTAAATCAAACACGGTTTGTGCTAGCTACTTGAAACATGACACAATAAAGTAGTTCTACGTTCTATCCCTAAGGTTTGTTTCCTCTTGATGTAGCCTTAAGCAGAGACTGGCGAATAACACATTCAATGAAAGGCGTTGTTAGGCTGCCAAAAAACTGCAGTCTCCTCAAATCTCATCATATATTTTTTCTTCCGACCTTCATGATACTTTCAAGTAATGAGCAGTGCACCAATCAAACTTGGATGCCCAAGTTTCGTTCTCCTAGGTTGAAGCATTCGTTTGCAGGAACAGTTTGAATTTTTAGGTTTCACTCTGTTTTGTCCTATATTGACAGATGCAGTTCGAACTCTAAATCAAACACGGTTTGTGCTAGCTTCTTGAAACTTGACAAAATACTGTAGTTCTACGTTCTATCTCTAAGGTTTGTTTCCTCTTGATGTAGCCTAATGCAGTTACTGGCGAATAACACTTTTATTGAAAGGGGTTGCCAAACTTCCAAAAACTAGAGTCTTCTGAAATCTCAACATATATTTTTGAATCCAATCTTCATGATACTTTAGAGTAATGATCAGTACACCAATCCCACTTGGATGCTCAAGTTTCATTCTCCTACGTTGAAGCATTCGTTTGCAGTAACAGTTTTAATTTTTAGGTTTCACTGTTTTCTTCTATATTGACAAATGTAGTTCAAACTCTAAATCATACACGGTTTGGGCTAGCTTCTTGAAACTTGACACAATAAAGTAGTTCTACATTCTATCCCTAAGGTTTGTTTCCTCTTGATGTAGCCTTCAGCACAGACTGGCGAATAACACTTTCAATGAAAGGCGTTGTTAGGCTGCCAAAAAACTAGAGTCTCCTGAAATCTCAACACATATTTTTTTCCGACCTTAATGATACTTTCAAGTAATGAGCAGTACACCAATCAAACTTGGATGCCCAAGTTTCGTTCTCCTAGGTTGATGCATTCGTTTGCAGTAACAGTTTGAATTTCTAGGTTTCACTCTGTTTTCTCCTATATTGACAGATGCAGCTAGAACTCTAAATCAAACATGGTTTGTGCTAGCTTCTTGAAACTTGACACAATAAAGTAGTTCTACGTTCTATCTCTAAGGTTGTTTCCTCTTGATGTAGCCTAATGCAGAGACTGGCGAATAACACTAATATTGAAAGGGGTTGCGAAACTTTCAAAAAACTAGAGTCTCCTGAAATCTCAACATATATTTTTTCATCCAATCTTCATGATACATTCAAGTAATGATCAGTACACCATTCCCACTTGGATGCCCAAGTTTTGTTCTTCTAGGTTGAAGCATTCGTTTGCAGGAACAGTTTGAATTTTTAGGTTTCACTCTGTTTTCTCCTATATTGACAGATGCAGTTAGAACTTTAAATCAAACACGGTTTGTGCTAGCTACTTGAAACATGACACAATAAAGTAGTTCTACGTTCTATCCCTAAGGTTTGTTTCCTCTTGATGTAGCCTTAAGCAGAGACGGGCGAATAACACATTCAATGAAAGGCGTTGTTAGGCTGCCAAAAAACTGCAGTCTCCTCAAATCTCATCATATATTTTTTCTTCCGACCTTCATGATACTTTCAAGTAATGAGCAGTGCACCAATCAAACTTGGATGCCCAAGTTTCGTTCTCCTAGTTTGAAGCATTCGTTTGCAGGAACAGTTTGAATTTTTAGGTTTCACTCTGTTTTGTCCTATATTGACAGATGCAGTTCGAACTCTAAATCAAACACGGTTTGTGCTAACTTCTTGAAACTTGACAAAATACTGTAGTTCTACGTTCTATCTCTAAGGTTTGTTTCCTCTTGATGTAGCCTAATGCAGGGACTGGCGAATAACACTTTTATTGAAAGGGGTTGCCAAACTTCCCAAAACTAAAGTCTTCTGAAATCTCAACATATATTTTTTTATCCAATCTTCATGATACTTTCGAGTAATGATCAGTACACCAATCCCACTTGGATGCTCAAGTTTCCTTCTCCTACGTTGAAGCATTCGTTTGCAGTAACAGTTTGAATTTTTAGGTTTCATTCTGCTTTCTCCTATATTGACAATTGTAGTTCAAACTCTAAATCATACACGGTTTGGGCTAGCTTCTTGAAACTTGACACAATAAAGTAGTTCTACATTCTATCCCTAAGGTTTGTTTCCTCTTGATGTAGCCTTCAGCACAGACTGGCGAATAACACTTTCAATGAAAGGCGTTGTTAGGCTGCCAAAAAACTAGAGTCTCCTGAAATCTCAACACATATTTTTTTCCGACCTTAATGATACTTTCAAGTAATGAGCAGTACACCAATCAAACTTGGATGCCCAAGTTTCGTTCTCCTAGGTTGATGCATTCGTTTGCAGTAACAGTTTGAATTTCTAGGCTTCACTCTGTTTTCTCCTATATTGACAGATGCAGCTAGAACTCTGAATCAAACACGGTTTGTGCTAGCTTCTTGAAACTTGACACAATAAAGTAGTTCTACGTTCTATCACTAAGGTTTGTTTCCTCTTGATGTAGCCTAATGCAGGGACTGGCGAATAACACTTATATTGAAAGGGGTTGCCAAACTTTCAAAAAACTAGAGTCTCCTGAAATCTCAACATATATTTTTTCATCCAATCTTCATGATACATTCAAGTAATGATCAGTACACCATTCCCACTTGGATGCCCAAGTTTTGTTCTTCTAGGTTGAAGCATTCGTTTGCAGGAACAGTTTGAATTTTTAGGTTTCACTCTGTTTTCTCCTATATTGACAGATGCAGTTAGAACTTTAAATCAAACACGGTTTGTGCTAGCTACTTGAAACATGACACAATAAAGTAGTTCTACGTTCTATCCCTAAGGTTTGTTTCCTCTTGATGTACCCTTAAGCAGAGACTGGCGAATAACACATTCAATGAAAGGCGTTGTTAGGCTGCCAAAAAACTACAGTCTCCTGAAATCTCATCATATATTTTTTCTTCCGACCTTCATGATACTTTCAAGTAATGAGCAGTGCACCAATCAAACTTGGATGCCCAAGTTTCGTTCTCCTAGGTTGAAGCATTCGTTTGCAGGAACAGTTTGAATTTTTAGGTTTCACTCTGTTTTGTCCTATATTGACAGATGCAGTTCGAACTCTAAATCAAACACGGTTTGTGCTAGCTTCTTGAAACTTGACAAAATACTGTAGTTCTACGTTCTATCTCTAAGGTTTGTTTCCTCTTGATGTAGCCTAATGCAGTTACTGGCGAATAACACTTTTATTGAAAGGGGTTGCCAAACTTCCAAAAACTAGAGTCTTCTGAAATCTCAACATATATTTTTGAATCCAATCTTCATGATACTTTAGAGTAATGATCAGTACACCAATCCCACTTGGATGCTCAAGTTTCATTCTCCTACGTTGAAGCATTCGTTTGCAGTAACAGTTTTAATTTTTAGGTTTCACTGTTTTCTTCTATATTGACAAATGTAGTTCAAACTCTAAATCATACACTGTTTGGGCTAGCTTCTTGAAACTTGACACAATAAAGTAGTTCTACATTCTATCCCTAAGGTTTGTTTCCTCTTGATGTAGCCTTCAGCACAGACTGGCGAATAACACTTTCAATGAAAGGCGTTGTTAGGCTGCCAAAAAACTAGAGTCTCCTGAAATCTCAACACATATTTTTTTCCGACCTTAATGATACTTTCAAGTAATGAGCAGTACACCAATCAAACTTGGATGCCCAAGTTTCGTTCTCCTAGGTTGATGCATTCGTTTGCAGTAACAGTTTGAATTTCTAGGTTTCACTCTGTTTTCTCCTATATTGACAGATGCAGCTAGAACTCTAAATCAAACATGGTTTGTGCTAGCTTCTTGAAACTTGACACAATAAAGTAGTTCTACGTTCTATCTCTAAGGTTTGTTTCCTCTTGATGTAGCCTAATGCAGAGACTGGCGAATAACACTAATATTGAAAGGGGTTGCGAAACTTTCAAAAAACTAGAGTCTCCTGAAATCTCAACATATATTTTTTCATCCAATCTTCATGATACATTCAAGTAATGATCAGTACACCATTCCCACTTGGATGCCCAAGTTTTGTTCTTCTAGGTTGAAGCATTCGTTTGCAGGAACAGTTTGAATTTTTAGGTTTCACTCTGTTTTCTCCTATATTGACAGATGCAGTTAGAACTTTAAATCAAACACGGTTTGTGCTAGCTACTTGAAACATGACACAATAAAGTAGTTCTACGTTCTATCCCTAAGGTTTGTTTCCTCTTGATGTAGCCTTAAGCAGAGACGGGCGAATAACACATTCAATGAAAGGCGTTGTTAGGCTGCCAAAAAACTGCAGTCTCCTCAAATCTCATCATATATTTTTTCTTCCGACCTTCATGATACTTTCAAGTCATGAGCAGTGCACCAATCAAACTTGGATGCCCAAGTTTCGTTCTCCTAGTTTGAAGCATTCGTTTGCAGGAACAGTTTGAATTTTTAGGTTTCACTCTGTTTTGTCCTATATTGACAGATGCAGTTCGAACTCTAAATCAAACACGGTTTGTGCTAGCTTCTTGAAACTTGACAAAATACTGTAGTTCTACGTTCTATCTCTAAGGTTTGTTTCCTCTTGATGTAGCCTAATGCAGGGACTGGCGAATAACACTTTTATTGAAAGGGGTTGCCAAACTTCCCAAAACTAAAGTCTTCTGAAATCTCAACATATATTTTTTTATCCAATCTTCATGATACTTTCGAGTAATGATCAGTACACCAATCCCACTTGGATGCTCAAGTTTCCTTCTCCTACGTTGAAGCATTCGTTTGCAGTAACAGTTTGAATTTTTAGGTTTCATTCTGCTTTCTCCTATATTGACAATTGTAGTTCAAACTCTAAATCATACACGGTTTGGGCTAGCTTCTTGAAACTTGACACAATAAAGTAGTTCTACATTCTATCCCTAAGGTTTGTTTCCTCTTGATGTAGCCTTCAGCACAGACTGGCGAATAACACTTTCAATGAAAGGCGTTGTTAGGCTGCCAAAAAACTAGAGTCTCCTGAAATCTCAACACATATTTTTTTCCGACCTTAATGATACTTTCAAGTAATGAGCAGTACACCAATCAAACTTGGATGCCCAAGTTTCGTTCTCCTAGGTTGATGCATTCGTTTGCAGTAACAGTTTGAATTTCTAGGCTTCACTCTGTTTTCTCCTATATTGACAGATGCAGCTAGAACTCTGAATCAAACACGGTTTGTGCTAGCTTCTTGAAACTTGACACAATAAAGTAGTTCTACGTTCTATCTCTAAGGTTTGTTTCCTCTTGATGTAGCCTAATGCAGGGACTGGCGAATAACACTTATATTGAAAGGGGTTGCCAAACTTTCAAAAAACTAGAGTCTCCTGAAATCTCAACATATATTTTTTCATCCAATCTTCATGATACATTCAAGTAATGATCAGTACACCATTCCCACTTGGATGCCCAAGTTTTGTTCTTCTAGGTTGAAGCATTCGTTTGCAGGAACAGTTTGAATTTTTAGGTTTCACTCTGTTTTCTCCTATATTGACAGATGCAGTTAGAACTTTAAATCAAACACGGTTTGTGCTAGCTACTTGAAACATGACACAATAAAGTAGTTCTACGTTCTATCCCTAAGGTTTGTTTCCTCTTGATGTACCCTTAAGCAGAGACTGGCGAATAACACATTCAATGAAAGGCGTTGTTAGGCTGCCAAAAAACTACAGCCTCCTGAAATCTCATCATATATTTTTTCTTCCGACCTTCATGATACTTTCAAGTAATGAGCAGTGCACCAATCAAACTTGGATGCCCAAGTTTCGTTCTCCTAGGTTGAAGCATTCGTTTGCAGGAACAGTTTGGATTTTTAGGTTTCACTCTGTTTTGTCCTATATTGACAGATGCAGTTCGAACTCTAAATCAAACACGGTTTGTGCTAGCTTCTTGAAACTTGACAAAATACTGTAGTTCTACGTTCTATATGTAAGGTTTGTTTCCTCTTGATGTAGCCTAATGCAGGGACTGGCGAATAACACTTTTATTGAAAGCGGTTGCCAAACTTCCCAAAACTAGAGTCTTCTGAAATCTCAACATATATTTTTTTATCCAATCTTCATGATACTTTCGAGTAATGATCAGTACACCAATCCCACTTGGATGCTCAAGTTTCCTTCTCCTACGTTGAAGCATTCGTTTGCAGTAACAGTTTGAATTTTTAGGTTTCATTCTGCTTTCTCCTATATTGACAAATGTAGTTCAAACTCTAAATCATACACGGTTTGGGCTAGCTTCTTGAAACTTGACACAATAAAGTAGTTCTACATTCTATCCCTAAGGTTTGTTTCCTCTTGATGTAGCCTTCAGCACAGACTGGCGAATAACACTTTCAATGAAAGGCGTTGTTAGGCTGCCAAAAAACTAGAGTCTCCTGAAATCTCAACACATATTTTTTTCCGACCTTAATCATACTTTCAAGTAATGAGCAGTACACCAATCAAACTTGGATGCCCAAGTTTTGTTCTTCTAGGTTGAAGCATTCGTTTGCAGGAAAGTTTGTATTTTTAGGTTTCACTCTATTTTCTCCTATATTGACAGATGCAGTTAGAACTTTAAATCAAACAAGGTTTGTGCTAGCTACTTGAAACATGACACAATAAAGTAGTTCTATGTTCTATCCCTAAGGTTTGTTTCTTCTTGATGTACCCTTAAGCAGAGACTGGCGAATAACACATTCAATGAAAGGCGTTGTTAGGCTGCCAAAAAACTACAGTCTCCTGAAATCTCATCATTTATTTTTTCTTCCGACCTTCATGATACTTTCAAGTAATGAGCAGTACACCAATCAAACTAGGATGCAAAAGTTTCGTTCTCCTAGGTTGAAGCATTCGTTTGCAGGAACAGTTTGAATTTTTAGGTTTCACTCTGTTTTGTCCTATATTGACAGATGCAGTTCGAACTCTAAATCAAACACGGTTTGTGCTAGCTTCTTGAAACTTGACACAATAAAGTAGTTCTACGTTCTATCTCTATGGTTTGTATCCTCTTGATGTAGCCTAATGCAGGGACTGGCGAATAACACTTATATTGAAAGGGGTTGCCAAACTTTCAAAAAACTAGAGTCTCCTGAAATCTCAACATATATTTTTTGATCCAATCTTCATAATACATTCAAGTAATGATCAGTACACCATTCCCACTTGGATGCCCAAGTTTTGTTCTTCTAGGTTGAAGCATTCGTTTGCAGGAACAGTTTGAAGTTTTAGGTTTCACTCTGTTTTCTCCTATATTGACAGATGCAGGTAGAACTTTAAATCAAACACGGTTTGTGCTAGCTACTTGAAACATGACACAATAAAGTAGTTCTACGTTCTATCCCTAAGGTTTGTTTCCTCTTGATGTACCCTTAAGCAGAGACTGGCCAATAACACATTGAATGATAGGCGTTGTTAGGCTGCCAAAAAACTACAGTCTCCTGAAATCTCATCATATATTTTTTCTTCCGACCTTCATGATACTTTCAAGTAATGAGCAGTGCACCAATCAAACTTGGATGCCGAAGTTTCGTTCTCCTAGGTTGAAGCATTCGTTTGCAGGAACAGTTTGAATTTTTAGGTTTCACTCTGTTTTGTCCTATATTGACAGATGCAGTTCGAACTCTAAATCAAACACGGTTTGTGCTAGCTTCTTGAAACTTGACAAAATACTGTAGTTCTACGTTCTATCTCCAAGGTTTGTTTCCTCTTGATGTAGCCTAATGCAGTTACTGGCGAATAACACTTTTATTGAAAGGGGTTGCCAAACTTCCAAAAACTAGAGTCTTCTGAAATCTCAACATATATTTTTGCATCCAATCTTCATGATACTTTCAAGTAATGATCAGTACACCAATCCCACTTGGATGCTCAAGTTTCATTCTCCTACGTTGAAGCATTCGTTTGCAGTGACAGTTTTAAATTTTAGGTTTCACTGTTTTCTTCTATATTGACAAATGTAGTTCAAACTCTAAATCATACACGGTTTGGGCTAGCTTCTTGAAACTTGACACAATAAAGTAGTTCTACATTCTATCCCTAAGGTTTGTTTCCTCTTGATGTAGCCTTCAGCACAGACTGGCGAATAACACTTTCAATGAAAGGCGTTGTTAGGCTGCCAAAAAACTAGAGTCTCCTGAAATCTCAACACATATTTTTTTCCGACCTTAATGATACTTTCAAGTAATGAGCAGTACACCAATCAAACTTGGATGCCCAAGTTTCGTTCTCCTAGGTTGATGCATTCGTTTGCAGTAACAGTTTGAATTTCTAGGTTTCACTCTGTTTTCTCCTATATTGACAGATGCAGCTAGAACTCTAAATCAAACACGGTTTGTGCTAGCTTCTTGAAACTTGACACAATAAAGTAGTTCTACGTTCTATCTCTAAGGTTTGTTTCCTCTTGATGTAGCCTAATGCAGGGACTGGCGAATAACACTTATATTGAAAGGGGTTGCCAAACTTTCAAAAATCTAGAGTCTCCTGAAATCTCAACATATATTTTTTCATCCAATCTTCATAATACATTCAAGTAATGATCAGTACACCATTCCCACTTGGATGCCCAAGTTTTGTTCTTCTAGGTTGAAGCATTCGTTTGCAGGAACAGTTTGAATTTTTAGGTTTCACTCTGCTTTCTCCTATATTGACAGATGCAGTTAGAACTTTAAATCAAACACGGTTTGTGCTAGCTACTTGAAACATGACACAATAAAGTAGTTCTACGTTCTATCCCTAAGGTTTGTTTCCTCTTGATGTAGCCTTAAGCAGAGACTGGCGAATAACACATTCAATGAAAGGCGTTGTTAGGCTGCCAAAAAACTACAGTCTCCTGAAATCTCATCATATATTTTTTCTTCCGACCTTCATGATACTTTCAAGTAATGAGCAGTGCACCAATCAAACTTGGATGCCCAAGTTTCGTTCTCCTAGGTTGAAGCATTCATTTGCAGGAACAGTTTGAATTTTTAGGTTTCACTCTGTTTTGTCCTATATTGACAATGCAGTTCGAACTCTAAATCAAACACGGTTTGTGCTAGCTTCTTGAAACTTGGCAAAATACTGTAGTTCTACGTTCTATCTGTAAGGTTTGGTTCCTCTTGATGTAGCCTAATGCAGGGACTGGCGAATAACACTTTTATTGAAAGGGGTTGCCAAACTTCCCAAAACTAGAGTCTTCTGAAATCTCAACATATATTTTTTTATCCAATCTTCATGATACTTTCGAGTAATGATCAGTACACCAATCCCACTTGGATGCTCAAGTTTCATTCTCCTACGTTGAAGCATTCGTTTGCAGTAACAGTTTGAATTTTTAGGTTTCATTCTGCTTTCTCCTATATTGACAAATGTAGTTCAAACTCTAAATCATACACGGTTTGTGCTAGCTTCTTGAAACTTGACACAATAAAGTAGTTCTACGTTCTATCTCTAAGGTTTGTTTCCTCTTGATGTAGCCTAATGCAGGGACTGGCGAATAACACTTATATTTAAAGGGGTTGCCAAACTTTCAAAAAACTAGAGTCTCCTGAAATCTCAACATATATTTTTTCATCCAATCTTCATGATACATTCAAGTAATGATCAGTACACCATTCCCACTTGGATGCCCAAGTTTTGTTCTTCTAGGTTGAAGCATTCGTTTGCAGGAACAGTTTGAATTTTTAGGTTTCACTCTGTTTTCTCCTATATTGACAGATGCAGTTAGAACTTTAAATCAAACACGGTTTGTGCTAGCTACTTGAAACATGACACAATAAAGTAGTTCTACGTTCTATCCCTAAAGTTTGTTTAGTCTTGATGTACCCTTAAGCAGAGACTGGAGAATAACACATTCAATGAAAGGCTTTGTTAGGCTGCCAAAAAAATACAGTCTCCTGAAATCTCATCATATTTTTTCTTCCGACCTTCATGATACTTTCAAGTAATGAGCAGTGCACCAATCAAACTTGGATGCCCAAGTTTCGTTCTCCTAGGTTGAAGCATTCGTTTGCAGGAACAGTTTGAATTTTTAGGTTTCACTCTGTTTTGTCCTATATTGACAGATGCAGCTCGAACTCTAAATCAAACACGGTTTGTGCTAGCTTCTTGAATCTTGACAAAATACTGTAGTTCTACGTTCTATCTCTAAGGTTTGTTTCCTCTTGATGTAGCCTAATGCAGGGACTGGCGAATAACACTTTTATTGAAAGGGGTTGCCAAACTTCCAAAAACTAGAGTCTTCTGAAATCTCAACATATATTTTTGCATATAATCTTCATGATACTTTCGAGTAATGATCAGTACACCAATCCCACTTGGATGCTCAAGTTTCATTCTCCTACGTTGAAGCATTGGTTGCAGTAACAGTTTTAATTTTTAGGTTTCACTGTTTTCTTCTATATTGACAAATGTAGTTCAAACTCTAAATCATACACGGTTTGGGCTAGCTTCTTGAAACTTGACACAATAAAGTAGTTCTACATTCTATCCCTAAGGTTTGTTTCCTCTTGATGTAGCCTTCAGCACAGACTGGCGAATAACACTTTCAATGAAAGGCGTTGTTAGGCTGCCAAGAAACTAGAGTCTCCTGAAATCTCAACACATATTTTTTTCCGACCTTAATGATACTTTCAAGTAATGAGCAGTACACCAATCAAACTTGGATGCCCAAGTTTCGTTCTCCTCGGTTGATGCATTCGTTTGCAGTAACAGTTTGAATTTCTAGGTTTCACTCTGTTTTCTCCTATATTGACAGATGCAGCTAGAACTCTAAATCAAACACGGTTTGTGCTAGCTTCTTGAAACTTGACACAATAAAGTAGTTCTACGTTCTATCTCTAAGGTTTGTTTCCTCTTGATGTAGCCTAATGCAGGGACTGGCGAATAACACTTTTATTGAAAGGGGTTGCCAAACTTCCCAAAACTAGAGTCTTCTGAAATCTCAACATATATTTTTGTATCCAATCTTCATGATACTTTCGAGAAATGATCAGTACACCAATCCCACTTGGATGCTCAAGTTTCCTTCTCCTACGTTGAAGCATTCGTTTGCAGTAACAGTTTGAATTTTTAGGTTTCATTCTGCTTTCTCCTATATTGACAAATGTAGTTCAAACTCTAAATCATACACGGTTTGGGCTAGCTTCTTGAAACTTGACACAATAAAGTAGTTCTACATTCTATCCCTAAGGTTTGTTTCCTCTTGATGTAGCCTTCAGCACAGACTGGCGAATAACACTTTCAATGAAAGGCGTTGTTAGGCTGCCAAGAAACTAGAGTCTCCTGAAATCTCAACACATATTTTTTCCGACCTTAATGATACTTTCAAGTAATGAGCAGTACACCAATCAAACTTGGATGCCCAAGTTTTTTCTCCTAGGTTGATGCATTCGTTTGCAGTAACAGTTTGAATTTCTAGGTTTCACTCTGTTTTCTCCTATTTTGACAGATGCAGCTAGAACTCTAAATCAAACACGGTTTGTGCTAACTTCTTGAAACTTGACACAATAATGTAGTTCTACGTTCTGTCTATATGGTTTGTTTCCTCTTGATGTAGCCTAATGCAGGGACTGGCGAATAACACTTATATTGAAAGGGGTTGCCAAACTTTCAAAAAACGAGAGTCTCCTGAAATCTCAACATATATTTTTTGATCCAATCTTCATAATACATTCAAGTAATGATCAGTACACCATTCCCACTTGGATGCCCAAGTTTTGTTCTTCTAGGTTGAAGCATTCGTTTGCAGGAACAGTTTGAATTTTTAGGTTTCACTCTGTTTTCTCCTATATTGACAGATGCAGTTAGAACTTTAAATCAAACACGGTTTGTGCTAGCTACTTGAAACATGACACAATAAAGTAGTTCTACGTTCTATCCCTAAGGTTTGTTTCCTCTTGATGTAGCCTTAAGCAGAGACTGGCGAATAACACATTCAATGAAAGGCGTTGTTAGGCTGCCAAAAAACTACAGTCTCCTGAAATCTCATCATATATTTTTTCTTCCGACCTTCATGATACTTTCAAGTCATGAGCAGTGCACCAATCAAACTTGGATGCCCAAGTTTCGTTCTCCTAGGTTGAAGCATTCGTTTGCAGGAACAGTTTGAATTTTTAGGTTTCACTCTGTTTTGTCCTATATTGACAGATGCAGCTCGAACTCTAAATCAAACACGGTTTGTGCTAGCTTCTTGAAACTTGACAAAATACTGTAGTTCTACGTTCTATCTCTAAGGTTTGTTTCCTCTTGATGTAGCCTAATGCAGGGACTGGCGAATAACACTTTTATTGAAAGGGGTTGCCAAACTTCCCAAAATTAGAACTTCTGAAATCTCAACATATATTTTTTTATCCAATCTTCATGATACTTTCGAGAAATGATCAGTACACCAATCCCACTTGGATGCTCAAGTTTCCTTCTCCTACGTTGAAGCATTCGTTTGCAGTAACAGTTTGAATTTTTAGGTTTCATTCTGCTTTCTCCTATATTGACAAATGTAGTTCAAACTCTAAATCATACACGGTTTGGGCTAGCTTCTTGAAACTTGACACAATAAAGTAGTTCTACATTCTATCCCTAAGGTTTGTTTCCTCTTGATGTAGCCTTCAGCACAGACTGGCGAATAACACTTTCAATGAAAGGCGTTGTTAGGCTGCCAAGAAACTAGAGTCTCCTGAAATCTCAACACATATTTTTTTCCGACCTTAATGATACTTTCAAGTAATGAGCAGTACACCAATCAAACTTGGATGCCCAAGTTTTTTCTCCTAGGTTGATGCATTCATTTGCAGTAACAGTTTGAATTTCTAGGTTTCACTCTGTTTTCTCCTATATTGACAGATGCAGCTAGAACTCTAAATCAAACACGGTTTGTGCTAGCTTCTTGAAACTTGACACAATAATGTAGTTCTACGTTCTATCTATATGGTTTGTTTCCTCTTGATGTAGCCTAATGCAGGGACTGGCGAATAACACTTATATTTAAAGGGGTTGCCAAACTTTCAAAAAACTAGAGTCTCCTGAAATCTCAACATATATTTTTTCATCCAATCTTCATGATACATTCAAGTAATGATCAGTACACCATTCCCACTTGGATGCCCAAGTTTTGTTCTTCTAGGTTGAAGCATTCGTTTGCAGGAACAGTTTGAATTTTTAGGTTTCACTCTGTTTTCTCCTATATTGACAGATGCAGTTAGAACTTTAAATCAAACACGGTTTGTGCTAGCTACTTGAAACATGACACAATAAAGTAGTTCTACGTTCTATCCCTAAAGTTTGTTTAGTCTTGATGTACCCTTAAGCAGAGACTGGAGAATAACACATTCAATGAAAGGCTTTGTTAGGCTGCCAAAAAAATACAGTCTCCTGAAATCTCATCATATTTTTTCTTCCGACCTTCATGATACTTTCAAGTAATGAGCAGTGCACCAATCAAACTTGGATGCCCAAGTTTCGTTCTCCTAGGTTGAAGCATTCGTTTGCAGGAACAGTTTGAATTTTTAGGTTTCACTCTGTTTTGTCCTATATTGACAGATGCAGCTCGAACTCTAAATCAAACACGGTTTGTGCTAGCTTCTTGAATCTTGACAAAATACTGTAGTTCTACGTTCTATCTCTAAGGTTTGTTTCCTCTTGATGTAGCCTAATGCAGGGACTGGCGAATAACACTTTTATTGAAAGGGGTTGCCAAACTTCCAAAAACTATAGTCTTCTGAAATCTCAACATATATTTTTGCATATAATCTTCATGATACTTTCGAGTAATGATCAGTACACCAATCCCACTTGGATGCTCAAGTTTCATTCTCCTACGTTGAAGCATTGGTTGCAGTAACAGTTTTAATTTTTAGGTTTCACTGTTTTCTTCTATATTGACAAATGTAGTTCAAACTCTAAATCATACACGGTTTGGGCTAGCTTCTTGAAACTTGACACAATACAGTAGTTCTACATTCTATCCCTAAGTTTTGTTTCCTCTTGATGTAGCCTTCAGCACAGACTGGCGAATAACACTTTCAATGAAAGGCGTTGTTAGGCTGCCAAGAAACTAGAGTCTCCTGAAATCTCAACACATATTTTTTTCCGACCTTAATGATACTTTCAAGTAATGAGCAGTACACCAATCAAACTTGGATGCCCAAGTTTCGTTCTCCTCGGTTGATGCATTCGTTTGCAGTAACAGTTTGAATTTCTAGGTTTCACTCTGTTTTCTCCTATATTGACAGATGCAGCTAGAACTCTAAATCAAACACGGTTTGTGCTAGCTTCTTGAAACTTGACACAATAAAGTAGTTCTACGTTCTATCTCTAAGGTTTGTTTCCTCTTGATGTAGCCTAATGCAGGGACTGGGCGAATAACACTTATATTGAAAGGGGTTGCCAAACTTTCAAAAACTAGAGTCTCCTGAAATCTCAACATAATTTTTTCATCCAATCTTCATGATACATTCAAGTAATGATCAGTACACCATTCCCACTTGGATGCCCAAGTTTTGTTCTTCTAGGTTGAAGCATTCGTTTGCAGAGACAGTTTGAATTTTTAGGTTTCACTCTGTTTTCTCCTATATTGACAGATGCAGTTAGAACTTTAAATCAAACACGGTTTGTGGCTAGCTACTTGAAACATGACACAAATAAAGTAGTTCTACCGTTCTATCCCTAAGGTTTGTTTCCTCTTGATGTAGCCTTAAGCAGAGACTGGCGAATAACACATTCAATGAAAGGCGTTGTTAGGCTGCCAAAAAACTACAGTCTCCTGAAATCTCATCATATATTTTTTCTTTCGACCTTCATGATACTTTCAAGTAATGAGCAGTGCACCAATCAAACTTGGATGCCCAAGTTTCGTTCTCCTAGGTTGAAGCATTCGTTTGCAGGAACAGTTTGAATTTTTAGGTTTCACTCTGTTTTGTCCTATATTGACAGATGCAGCTCGAACTCTAAATCAAACACGGTTTGTGCTAGCTTCTTGAAACTTGACAAATACTGTAGTTCTACGTTCTATCTCTAAGGTTTGTTTCCTCTTGATGTAGCCTAATGCAGGGACTGGCGAATAACACTTTTATTGAAAGGGTTGCCAAACTTCCCAAAACTAGAGTCTTCTGAAATCTCAACATATATTTTTGTATCCAATCTTCATGATACTTTCGAGAAATGATCAGTAACACCAATCCCAGCTTGGATGCTCAAGTTTCC
>NW_027512079.1:0-17937 GCF_048772815.1 Callospermophilus lateralis | reverse complement strand
CCACCAAGTATCATCAAGATTTGGTGAAAAAATGTTTGCTGAGATTTCAGCAAACTAGTAGTTTTTTGGAAGCTTGGCAACCCCTTTAAAACGAAAGTGTTTTTCGCCAGTCTCTGCATGGGGTACTTCAAGAGGAAACAAACCATAGAGATAGAACTTAGAACTACTTCATTTGGTCAAGTTTCAAGGAGCTAGCACAAACCGTGTTTGATTTATACTTTCAAACACATCTATCTATATAGCAGAAAACAGAGTGAAACCTAAAAATTCAAAGTGTTACTGGAAACGAACGCTTGAACCTAGAAGAGTGAAAATTGGGCAGCCAAGTGGGCTTAGTGAACTGATCATTACCACCAAGTATCATCAAGATTTGGTGAAAAAATGGTTGCTGAGATTTCAGCAAACTAGCAGTTTTTTGGAAGCTTGGCAACCCCTTTCAAACGAAAGTGTTCTTTGCCAGTCTCTGCATGGGGTACTTCAAGAGGAAACAAACCATAGAGATAGAACTTAGAACTACTTCATTTTGTCAAGTTTCACGGAGCTAGCACAAACCGTGTTTGATTTAGAGTTTCAAACACATCTATCTATATAGCAGAAAACAGAGTGAAACCTAAAAATTCAAACTGTTACTGGAAACGAACGCTTGAACCTAGAAGAGTGAAAGTTGGGCAGCCAAGTGGGATTAGTGAACTGATCATTACCACCAAGTATCATCAATATTTGGCGAAAAAATGTTTGCTGAGATTTCAGCAAACTAGTAGTTTTTTGGAAGCTTGGCAACCCCTTTCAAACGAAAGTGTTCTTCGCCAGTCTCTGCATGGGGTACTTCAAGAGGAAACAAACAATAGAGATAGAACTTAGAACTACTTCATTTTGTCAAGTTTCACGGAGCTAGCACAAACCGTGTTTGATTTAGAGTTTCAAACACATCTATCTATATAGCAGAAAACAGATTGAAACCTAAAAATTCAAACTGTTACTGGAAATGAACGCTTGAACCTAGAAGATTGAAAGTTGGGCAGCCAAGTGGGATTAGTGAACTGATCATTACCACCAAGTATCATCAAGATTTGGTGAAAAAATGTTTGCTGAGATTTCAGCAAACTAGTAGTTTTTTGGAAGCTTGGCAACCCCTTTAAAACGAAAGTGTTTTTCGCCAGTCTCTGCATGGGGTACTTCAAGAGGAAACAAACCATAGAGATAGAACTTAGAACTACTTCATTTGGTCAAGTTTCAAGGAGCTAGCACAAACCGTGTTTGATTTATACTTTCAAACACATCTATCTATATAGCAGAAAACAGAGTGAAACCTAAAAATTCAAAGTGTTACTGGAAACGAACGCTTGAACCTAGAAGATTGAAATTTGGGCAGCCAAGTGGGATTAGTGAACTGATCATTACCACCAAGTATCATCAAGATTTGGTGAAAAAATGTTTGCTGAGATTTCAGCAAACTAGTAGTTTTTTGGATGCTTGGCAACCCCTTTCAAAGAAAGTGTTCTTCGCCAGTCTCTGCATGGGGTACTTCAGGAGGAAACAAACCGTAGAGATAGAACTTAGAACTACTTCATTTTGTCAAGTTTCAAGGAGCTAGCACAAACCGTGTTTGATTTATACTTTCAAACACATCTATCTATATAGCAGAAAACAGAGTGAAACCTAAAAATTCAAAGTGTTACTGGAAACGAACGCTTGAACCTAGAAGAGTGAAAATTGGGCAGCCAAGTGGGCTTAGTGAACTGATCATTACCACCAAGTATCATCAAGATTTGGTGAAAAAATGGTTGCTGAGATTTCAGCAAACTAGCAGTTTTTTGGAAGCTTGGCAACCCCTTTCAAACGAAAGTGTTCTTTGCCAGTCTCTGCATGGGGTACTTCAAGAGGAAACAAACCATAGAGATAGAACTTAGAACTACTTCATTTTGTCAAGTTTCACGGAGCTAGCACAAACCGTGTTTGATTTAGAGTTTCAAACACATCTATCTATATAGCAGAAAACAGAGTGAAACCTAAAAATTCAAACTGTTACTGGAAACGAACGCTTGAACCTAGAAGAGTGAAAGTTGGGCAGCCAAGTGGGATTAGTGAACTGATCATTACCACCAAGTATCATCAATATTTGGCGAAAAAATGTTTGCTGAGATTTCAGCAAACTAGTAGTTTTTTGGAAGCTTGGCAACCCCTTTCAAACGAAAGTGTTCTTCGCCAGTCTCTGCATGGGGTACTTCAAGAGGAAACAAACAATAGAGATAGAACTTAGAACTACTTCATTTTGTCAAGTTTCACGGAGCTAGCACAAACCGTGTTTGATTTAGAGTTTCAAACACATCTATCTATATAGCAGAAAACAGATTGAAACCTAAAAATTCAAACTGTTACTGGAAATGAACGCTTGAACCTAGAAGATTGAAAGTTGGGCAGCCAAGTGGGATTAGTGAACTGATCATTACCACCAAGTATCATCAAGATTTGGTGAAAAAATGTTTGCTGAGATTTCAGCAAACTAGTAGTTTTTTGGAAGCTTGGCAACCCCTTTAAAACGAAAGTGTTTTTCGCCAGTCTCTGCATGGGGTACTTCAAGAGGAAACAAACCATAGAGATAGAACTTAGAACTACTTCATTTGGTCAAGTTTCAAGGAGCTAGCACAAACCGTGTTTGATTTATACTTTCAAACACATCTATCTATATAGCAGAAAACAGAGTGAAACCTAAAAATTCAAAGTGTTACTGGAAACGAACGCTTGAACCTAGAAGATTGAAATTTGGGCAGCCAAGTGGGATTAGTGAACTGATCATTACCACCAAGTATCATCAAGATTTGGTGAAAAAATGTTTGCTGAGATTTCAGCAAACTAGTAGTTTTTTGGATGCTTGGCAACCCCTTTCAAAGAAAGTGTTCTTCGCCAGTCTCTGCATGGGGTACTTCAGGAGGAAACAAACCGTAGAGATAGAACTTAGAACTACTTCATTTTGTCAAGTTTCAAGGAGCTAGCACAAACCGTGTTTGATTTATACTTTCAAACACATCTATCTATATAGCAGAAAACAGAGTGAAACCTAAAAATTCAAAGTGTTACTGGAAACGAACGCTTGAACCTAGAAGAGTGAAAATTGGGCAGCCAAGTGGGCTTAGTGAACTGATCATTACCACCAAGTATCATCAAGATTTGGTGAAAAAATGGTTGCTGAGATTTCAGCAAACTAGCAGTTTTTTGGAAGCTTGGCAACCCCTTTCAAACGAAAGTGTTCTTTGCCAGTCTCTGCATGGGGTACTTCAAGAGAAAACAAACCATAGAGATAGAACTTAGAACTACTTCATTTTGTCAAGTTTCACGGAGCTAGCACAAACCGTGTTTGATTTAGAGTTTCAAACACATCTATCTATATACCAGAAAACAGAGTGAAACCTAAAAATTCAAACTGTTACTGGAAACGAACGCTTTAACCTAGAAGATTGAAAGTTGGGCAGCCAAGTGGGATTAGTGAACTGATCATTACCACCAAGTATCATCAAGATTTGGTGAAAAAATGTTTGCTGAGATTTCAGCAAACTAGTAGTTTTTTGGATGCTTGGCAACCCCTTTCAAAGAAAGTGTTCTTCGCCAGTCTCTGCATGGGGTACTTCATGAGGAAACAAACCGTAGAGATAGAACTTAGAACTACTTCATTTTGTCAAGTTTCAAGGAGCTAGCACAAACCGTGTTTGATTTATACTTTCAAACACATCTATCTATATAGCAGAAAACAGAGTGAAACCTAAAAATTCAAAGTGTTACTGGAAACGAACGCTTGAACCTAGAAGAGTGAAAATTGGGCAGCCAAGTGGGCTTAGTGAACTGATCATTACCACCAAGTATCATCAAGATTTGGTGAAAAAATGGTTGCTGAGATTTCAGCAAACTAGCAGTTTTTTGGAAGGTTGGCAACCCCTTTCAAACGAAAGTGTTCTTTGCCAGTCTCTGCATGGCGTACTTCAAGAGGAAACAAACCATAGAGATAGAACTTAGAACTACTTCATTTTGTCAAGTTTCACGGAGCTAGCACAAACCGTGTTTGATTTAGAGTTTCAAACACATCTATCTATATACCAGAAAACAGAGTGAAACCTAAAAATTCAAACTGTTACTGGAAACGAACGCTTTAACCTAGAAGATTGAAAGTTGGGCAGCCAAGTGGGATTAGTGAACTGATCATTACCACCAAGTATCATCAAGATTTGGTGAAAAAATGTTTGCTGAGATTTCAGCAAACTAGTAGTTTTTTGGATGCTTGGCAACCCCTTTCAAAGAAAGTGTTCTTCGCCAGTCTCTGCATGGGGTACTTCAGGAGGAAACAAACCGTAGAGATAGAACTTAGAACTACTTCATTTTGTCAAGTTTCAAGGAGCTAGCACAAACCGTGTTTGATTTATACTTTCAAACACATCTATCTATATAGCAGAAAACAGAGTGAAACCTAAAAATTCAAAGTGTTACTGGAAACGAACGCTTGAACCTAGAAGAGTGAAAATTGGGCAGCCAAGTGGGCTTAGTGAACTGATCATTACCACCAAGTATCATCAAGATTTGGTGAAAAAATGGTTGCTGAGATTTCAGCAAACTAGTAGTTTTTTGGAAGCTTGGCAACCCCTTTTAAACGAAAGTGTTCTTTGCCAGTCTCTGCATGGGGTACTTCAAGAGGAAACAAACCATAGAGATAGAACTTAGAACTACTTCATTTTGTCAAGTTTCACGGAGCTAGCACAAACCGTGTTTGATTTAGAGTTTCAAGCACATCTATCTATATAGCAGAAAACAGAGTGAAACCTAAAAATTCAAACTGTTACTGGAAACGAACGCTTGAACCTAGAAGAGTGAAAGTTGGGAAGCCAAGTGGGATTAGTGAACTGATCATTACCACCAAGTATCATCAAGATTTGGTGAAAAAATGTTTGCTGAGATTTCAGCAAACTAGTAGTTTTTTGGAAGCTTGGCAACCCCTTTCAAACGAAAGTGTTCTTCGCCAGTCTCTGCATGGGGTACTTCAAGAGGAAACAAACCATAGAGATAGAACTTAGAACTACTTCATTTTGTCAAGTTTCACGGAGCTAGCACAAACCGTGTTTGATTTAGAGTTTCAAACACATCTATCTATATAGCAGAAAACAGAGTGAAACCTAAAAATTCAAACTGTTACTGGAAACGAACGCTTGAACCTAGAAGATTGAAAGTTGGGCAGCCAAGTGGGATTAGTGAACTGATCATTACCACCAAGTATCATCAAGATTTGGTGAAAAAATGTTTGCTGAGATTTCAGCAAACTAGTAGTTTTTTGGATGCTTGGCAACCCCTTTCAAAGAAAGTGTTCTTCGCCAGTCTCTGCATGGGGTACTTCAGGAGGAAACAAACCGAAGAGATAGAACTTAGAACTACTTCATTTTGTCAAGTTTCAAGGAGCTAGCACAAACCGTGTTTGATTTATACTTTCAAACACATCTATCTATATAGCAGAAAACAGAGTGAAACCTAAAAATTCAAAGTGTTACTGGAAACGAACGCTTGAACCTAGAAGAGTGAAAATTGGGCAGCCAAGTGGGCTTAGTGAACTGATCATTACCACCAAGTATCATCAAGATTTGGTGAAAAAATGGTTGCTGAGATTTCAGCAAACTAGCAGTTTTTTGGAAGGTTGGCAACCCCTTTCAAACGAAAGTGTTCTTTGCCAGTCTCTGCATGGCGTACTTCAAGAGGAAACAAACCATAGAGATAGAACTTAGAACTACTTCATTTTGTCAAGTTTCACGGAGCTAGCAAAAACCGTGTTTGATTTAGAGTTTCAAACACATCTATCTATATAGCAGAAAACAGAGTGAAACCTAAAAATTCAAACTGTTACTGGAAACGAACGCTTGAACCTAGAAGAGTGAAAGTTGGGCAGCCAAGTGGGATTAGTGAACTGATCATTACCACCAAGTATCATCAAGATTTGGTGAAAAAATGTTTGCTGAGATTTCAGCAAACTAGTAGTTTTTTGGAAGCTTGGCAACCCCTTTAAAACGAAAGTGTTTTTCGCCAGTCTCTGCATGGGGTACTTCAAGAGGAAACAAACCATAGAGATAGAACTTAGAACTACTTCATTTGGTCAAGTTTCAAGGAGCTAGCACAAACCGTGTTTGATTTATACTTTCAAACACATCTATCTATGTAGCAGAAAACAGAGTGAAACCTAAAAATTCAAAGTGTTACTGGAAACGAACGCTTGAACCTAGAAGAGTGAAAATTGGGCAGCCAAGTGGGCTTAGTGAACTGATCATTACCACCAAGTATCATCAAGATTTGGTGAAAAAATGGTTGCTGAGATTTCAGCAAACTAGTAGTTTTTTGGAAGCTTGGCAACCCCTTTTAAACGAAAGTGTTCTTTGCCAGTCTCTGCATGGGGTACTTCAAGAGGAAACAAACCATAGAGATAGAACTTAGAACTACTTCATTTTGTCAAGTTTCACGGAGCTAGCACAAACCGTGTTTGATTTAGAGTTTCAAGCACATCTATCTATATAGCAGAAAACAGAGTGAAACCTAAAAATTCAAAGTGTTACTGGAAACGAACGCTTGAACCTAGAAGAGTGAAAATTGGGCAGCCAAGTGGGCTTAGTGAACTGATCATTACCACCAAGTATCATCAAGATTTGGTGAAAAAATGGTTGCTGAGATTTCAGCAAACTAGCAGTTTTTTGGAAGCTTGGCAACCCCTTTCAAACGAAAGTGTTCTTTGCCAGTCTCTGCATGGGGTATTTCAAGAGGAAGCAAACCATAGAGATAGAACTTAGAACTACTTCATTTTGTCAAGTTTCACGGAGCTAGCACAAACCGTGTTTGATTTAGAGTTTCAAACACATCTATCTATATAGCAGAAAACAGAGTGAAACCTAAAAATTCAAACTGTTACTGGAAACGAACGCTTGAACCTAGAAGAGTGAAAGTTGGGCAGCCAAGTGGGATTAGTGAACTGATCATTACCACCAAGTATCATCAAGATTTGGTGAAAAAATGTTTGCTGAGATTTCAGCAAACTAGTAGTTTTTTGGAAGCTTGGCAACCCCTTTAAAACGAAAGTGTTTTTCGCCAGTCTCTGCATGGGGTACTTCAAGAGGAAACAAACCATAGAGATAGAACTTAGAACTACTTCATTTTGTCAAGTTTCACGGAGCTAGCACAAACCGTGTTTGATTTAGAGTTTCAAACACATCTATCTATATAGCAGAAAACAGAGTGAAACCTAAAAATTCAAACTGTTACTGGAAACGAACGCTTGAACCTAGAAGAGTGAAAGTTGGGCAGCCAAGTGGGATTAGTGAACTGATCATTACCACCAAGTATCATCAAGATTTGGTGAAAAAATGTTTGCTGAGATTTCAGCAAACTAGTAGTTTTTTGGAAGCTTGGCAACCCCTTTCAAACGAAAGTGTTCTTCGCCAGTCTCTGCATGGGGTACTTCAAGAGGAAACAAACCATAGAGATAGAACTTAGAACTACTTCATTTTGTCAAGTTTCACGGAGCTAGCACAAACCGTGTTTGATTTAGAGTTTCAAACACATCTATCTATATAGCAGAAAACAGAGTGAAACCTAAAAATTCAAACTGTTACTGGAAACGAACGCTTGAACCTAGAAGATTGAAAGTTGGGCAGCCAAGTGGGATTAGTGAACTGATCATTACCACCAAGTATCATCAAGATTTGGTGAAAAAATGTTTGCTGAGATTTCAGCAAACTAGTAGTTTTTTGGATGCTTGGCAACCCCTTTCAAAGAAAGTGTTCTTCGCCAGTCTCTGCATGGGGTACTTCAGGAGGAAACAAACCGTAGAGATAGAACTTAGAACTACTTCATTTTGTCAAGTTTCAAGGAGCTAGCACCAACCGTGTTTGATTTATACTTTCAAACACATCTATCTATATAGCAGAAAACAGAGTGAAACCTAAAAATTCAAAGTGTTACTGGAAACGAACGCTTGAACCTAGAAGAGTGAAAATTGGGCAGCCAAGTGGGCTTAGTGAACTGATCATTACCACCAAGTATCATCAAGATTTGGTGAAAAAATGGTTGCTGAGATTTCAGCAAACTAGCAGTTTTTTGGAAGCTTGGCAACCCCTTTCAAACGAAAGTGTTCTTTGCCAGTCTCTGCATGGCGTACTTCAAGAGGAAACAAACCCATAGAGATAGAACTTAGAACTACTTCATTTTGTCAAGTTTCACGGAGCTAGCACAAACCGTGTTTGATTTAGAGTTTCAAACACATCTATCTATATAGCAGAAAACAGAGTGAAACCTAAAAATTCAAACTGTTACTGGAAACGAACGCTTGAACCTAGAAGAGTGAAAGTTGGGCAGCCAAGTGGGATTAGTGAACTGATCATTACCACCAAGTATCATCAATATTTGGTGAAAAAATGTTTGCTGAGATTTCAGCAAACTAGTAGTTTTTTGGAAGCTTGGCAACCCCTTTCAAACGAAAGTGTTCTTCGCCAGTCTCTGCATGGGGTACTACAAGAGGAAACAAACCATAGAGATAGACTTAGAACTACTTCATTTTGTCAAGTTTCACGGAGCTAGCACAAACCGTGTTTGATTTAGAGTTTCAAACACATCTATCTATATAGCAGAAAACAGAGTGAAACCTAAAAATTCAAAGTGTTACTGGAAACGAACGCTTGAACCTAGAGGAGTGAAAGTTGGGCAGCCAAGTGGGCTTAGTGAACTGATCATTACCACCAAGTATCATCAAGATTTGGTGAAAAAATGGTTGCTGAGATTTCAGCAAACTAGCAGTTTTTTGGAAGCTTGGCAACCCCTTTCAAACGAAAGTGTTCTTTGCCAGTCTCTGCATGGGGTACTTCAAGAGGAAACAAACCATAGAGATAGAACTTAGAACTATTTCATTTTGTCAAGTTTCACGGAGCTAGCACAAACCGTGTTTGATTTAGAGTTTCAAACACATCTATCTATATACCAGAAAACAGAGTGAAACCTAAAAATTCAAACTGTTACTGGAAACGAACGCTTTAACCTAGAAGATTGAAAGTTGGGCAGCCAAGTGGGATTAGTGAACTGATCATTACCACCAAGTATCATCAAGATTTGGTGAAAAAATGTTTGCTGAGATTTCAGCAAACTAGTAGTTTTTTGGAAGCTTGGCAACCCCTTTAAAACGAAAGTGTTTTTCGCCAGTCTCTGCATGGGGTACTTCAAGAGGAAACAAACCATAGAGATAGAACTTAGAACTACTTCATTTGGTCAAGTTTCAAGGAGCTAGCACAAACCGTGTTTGATTTATACTTTCAAACACATCTATCTATATAGCAGAAAACAGAGTGAAACCTAAAAATTCAAAGTGTTACTGGAAACGAACGCTTGAACCTAGAAGAGTGAAAATTGGGCAGCCAAGTGGGCTTAGTGAACTGATCATTACCACCAAGTATCATCAAGATTTGGTGAAAAAATGGTTGCTGAGATTTCAGCAAACTAGTAGTTTTTTGGGAGCTTGGCAACCCCTTTTAAACGAAAGTGTTCTTTGCCAGTCTCTGCATGGGGTACTTCAAGAGGAAACAAACCATAGAGATAGAACTTAGAACTACTTCATTTTGTCAAGTTTCACGGAGCTAGCACAAACCGTGTTTGATTTAGAGTTTCAAACACATCTATCTATATAGCAGAAAACAGAGTGAAACCTAAAAATTCAAAGTGTTACTGGAAACGAACGCTTGAACCTAGAGGAGTGAAAGTTGGGCAGCCAAGTGGGCTTAGTGAACTGATCATTACCACCAAGTATCATCAAGATTTGGTGAAAAAATGGTTGCTGATATTTCAGCAAACTAATAGTTTTTTGGAAGCTTGGCAACCCCTTTCAAACGAAAGTGTTCTTTGCCTGTCTCTGCATGGGGTACTTCAAGAGGAAACAAACCATAGAGATAGAACTTAGAACTATTTCATTTTGTCAAGTTTCACGGAGCTAGCACAAACCGTGTTTGATTTAGAGTTTCAAACACATCTATCTATATACCAGAAAACAGAGTGAAACCTAAAAATTCAAAGTGTTACTGGAAACGAACGCTTTAACCTAGAAGATTGAAAGTTGGGCAGCCAAGTGGGATTAGTGAACTGATCATTACCACCAAGTATCATCAAGATTTGGTGAAAAAATGTTTGCTGAGATTTCAGCAAACTAGTAGTTTTTTGGATGCTTGGCAACCCCTTTCAAAGAAAGTGTTCTTCGCCAGTCTCTGCATGGGGTACTTCAGGAGGAAACAAACCGTAGAGATAGAACTTAGAACTACTTCATTTTGTCAAGTTTCAAGGAGCTAGCACAAACCGTGTTTGATTTATACTTTCAAACACATCTATCTATATAGCAGAAAACAGAGTGAAACCTAAAAATTCAAAGTGTTACTGGAAACGAACGCTTGAACCTAGAAGAGTGAAAATTGGGCAGCCAAGTGGGCTTAGTGAACTGATCATTACCACCAAGTATCATCAAGATTTGGTGAAAAAATGGTTGCTGAGATTTCAGCAAACTAGCAGTTTTTTGGAAGGTTGGCAACCCCTTTCAAACGAAAGTGTTCTTTGCCAGTCTCTGCATGGCGTACTTCAAGAGGAAACAAACCATAGAGATAGAACTTAGAACTACTTCATTTTGTCAAGTTTCACGGAGCTAGCACAAACCGTGTTTGATTTAGAGTTTCAAACACATCTATCTATATACCAGAAAACAGAGTGAAACCTAAAAATTCAAACTGTTACTGGAAACGAACGCTTGAACCTAGAAGAGTGAAAGTTGGGCAGCCAAGTGGGATTAGTGAACTGATCATTACCACCAAGTATCATCAATATTTGGTGAAAAAATGTTTGCTGAGATTTCAGCAAACTAGTAGTTTTTTGGAAGCTTGGCAACCCCTTTCAAACGAAAGTGTTCTTCGCCAGTCTCTGCATGGGGTACTACAAGAGGAAACAAACCATAGAGATAGACTTAGAACTACTTCATTTTGTCAAGTTTCACGGAGCTAGCACAAACCGTGTTTGATTTAGAGTTTCAAACACATCTATCTATATAGCAGAAAACAGAGTGAAACCTAAAAATTCAAAGTGTTACTGGAAACGAACGCTTGAACCTAGAGGAGTGAAAGTTGGGCAGCCAAGTGGGCTTAGTGAACTGATCATTACCACCAAGTATCATCAAGATTTGGTGAAAGAATGGTTGCTGAGATTTCAGCAAACTAATAGTTTTTTGGAAGCTTGGCAACCCCTTTCAAACGAAAGTGTTCTTTGCCAGTCTCTGCATGGGGTACTTCAAGAGGAAACAAACCATAGAGATAGAACTTAGAACTATTTCATTTTGTCAAGTTTCACGGAGCTAGCACAAACCGTGTTTGATTTAGAGTTTCAAACACATCTATCTATATACCAGAAAACAGAGTGAAACCTAAAAATTCAAACTGTTACTGGAAACGAACGCTTTAACCTAGAAGATTGAAAGTTGGGCAGCCAAGGGGGATTAGTGAACTGATCATTACCACCAAGTATCATCAAGATTTGGTGAAAAAATGTTTGCTGAGATTTCAGCAAACTAGTAGTTTTTTGGATGCTTGGCAACCCCTTTCAAAGAAAGTGTTCTTCGCCAGTCTCTGCATGGGGTACTTCAAGAGGAAACAAACCATAGAGATAGAACTTAGAACTACTTCATTTTGTCAAGTTTCACGGAGCTAGCACAAACCGTGTTTGATTTAGAGTTTCAAACACATCTATCTATATAGCAGAAAACAGAGTGAAACCTAAAAATTCAAAGTGTTACTGGAAACGAACGCTTGAACCTAGAAGATTGAAAGTTGGGCAGCCAAGTGGGATTAGTGAACTGATCATTACCACCAAGTATCATCAAGATTTGGTGAAAAAATGTTTGCTGAGATTTCAGCAAACTAGTAGTTTTTTGGAAGCTTGGCAACCCCTTTAAAACGAAAGTGTTTTTCGCCAGTCTCTGCATGGGGTACTTCAAGAGGAAACAAACCATAGAGATAGAACTTAGAACTACTTCATTTGGTCAAGTTTCAAGGAGCTAGCACAAACCGTGTTTGATTTATACTTTCAAACACATCTATCTATATAGCAGAAAACAGAGTGAAACCTAAAAATTCAAAGTGTTACTGGAAACGAACGCTTGAACCTAGAAGAGTGAAAATTGGGCAGCCAAGTGGGCTTAGTGAACTGATCATTACCACCAAGTATCATCAAGATTTGGTGAAAAAATGGTTGCTGAGATTTCAGCAAACTAGCAGTTTTTTGGAAGCTTGGCAACCCCTTTCAAACGAAAGTGTTCTTTGCCAGTCTCTGCATGGGGTATTTCAAGAGGAAACAAACCATAGAGATAGAACTTAGAACTACTTCATTTTGTCAAGTTTCACGGAGCTAGCACAAACCGTGTTTGATTTAGAGTTTCAAACACATCTATCTATATAGCAGAAAACAGAGTGAAACCTAAAAATTCAAACTGTTACTGGAAACGAACGCTTGAACCTAGAAGAGTGAAAGTTGGGCAGCCAAGTGGGATTAGTGAACTGATCATTACCACCAAGTATCATCAAGATTTGGTGAAAAAATGTTTGCTGAGATTTCAGCAAACTAGTAGTTTTTTGGAAGCTTGGCAACCCCTTTAAAACGAAAGTGTTTTTCGCCAGTCTCTGCATGGGGTACTTCAAGAGGAAACAAACCATAGAGATAGAACTTAGAACTACTTCATTTGGTCAAGTTTCAAGGAGCTAGCACAAACCGTGTTTGATTTATACTTTCAAACACATCTATCTATATAGCAGAAAACAGAGTGAAACCTAAAAATTCAAAGTGTTACTGGAAACGAACGCTTGAACCTAGAAGAGTGAAAATTGGGCAGCCAAGTGGGCTTAGTGAACTGATCATTACCACCAAGTATCATCAAGATTTGGTGAAAAAATGGTTGCTGAGATTTCAGCAAACTAGTAGTTTTTTGGGAGCTTGGCAACCCCTTTTAAACGAAAGTGTTCTTTGCCAGTCTCTGCATGGGGTACTTCAAGAGGAAACAAACCATAGAGATAGAACTTAGAACTACTTCATTTTGTCAAGTTTCACGGAGCTAGCACAAACCGTGTTTGATTTAGAGTTTCAAACACATCTATCTATATAGCAGAAAACAGAGTGAAACCTAAAAATTCAAAGTGTTACTGGAAACGAACGCTTGAACCTAGAGGAGTGAAAGTTGGGCAGCCAAGTGGGCTTAGTGAACTGATCATTACCACCAAGTATCATCAAGATTTGGTGAAAAAATGGTTGCTGATATTTCAGCAAACTAATAGTTTTTTGGAAGCTTGGCAACCCCTTTCAAACGAAAGTGTTCTTTGCCAGTCTCTGCATGGGGTACTTCAAGAGGAAACAAACCATAGAGATAGAACTTAGAACTATTTCATTTTGTCAAGTTTCACGGAGCTAGCACAAACCGTGTTTGATTTAGAGTTTCAAACACATCTATCTATATACCAGAAAACAGAGTGAAACCTAAAAATTCAAAGTGTTACTGGAAACGAACGCTTTAACCTAGAAGATTGAAAGTTGGGCAGCCAAGTGGGATTAGTGAACTGATCATTACCACCAAGTATCATCAAGATTTGGTGAAAAAATGTTTGCTGAGATTTCAGCAAACTAGTAGTTTTTTGGATGCTTGGCAACCCCTTTCAAAGAAAGTGTTCTTCGCCAGTCTCTGCATGGGGTACTTCAGGAGGAAACAAACCGTAGAGATAGAACTTAGAACTACTTCATTTTGTCAAGTTTCAAGGAGCTAGCACAAACCGTGTTTGATTTATACTTTCAAACACATCTATCTATATAGCAGAAAACAGAGTGAAACCTAAAAATTCAAAGTGTTACTGGAAACGAACGCTTGAACCTAGAAGAGTGAAAATTGGGCAGCCAAGTGGGCTTAGTGAACTGATCATTACCACCAAGTATCATCAAGATTTGGTGAAAAAATGGTTGCTGAGATTTCAGCAAACTAGCAGTTTTTTGGAAGCTTGGCAACCCCTTTCAAACGAAAGTGTTCTTTGCCAGTCTCTGCATGGCGTACTTCAAGAGGAAACAAACCATAGAGATAGAACTTAGAACTACTTCATTTTGTCAAGTTTCACGGAGCTAGCACAAACCGTGTTTGATTTAGAGTTTCAAACACATCTATCTATATAGCAGAAAACAGAGTGAAACCTAAAAATTCAAACTGTTACTGGAAACGAACGCTTGAACCTAGAAGAGTGAAAGTTGGGCAGCCAAGTGGGATTAGTGAACTGATCATTACCACCAAGTATCATCAAGATTTGGTGAAAAAATGTTTGCTGAGATTTCAGCAAACTAGTAGTTTTTTGGAAGCTTGGCAACCCCTTTAAAACGAAAGTGTTTTTCGCCAGTCTCTGCATGGGGTACTTCAAGAGGAAACAAACCATAGAGATAGAACTTAGAACTACTTCATTTGGTCAAGTTTCAAGGAGCTAGCACAAACCGTGTTTGATTTATACTTTCAAACACATCTATCTATGTAGCAGAAAACAGAGTGAAACCTAAAAATTCAAAGTGTTACTGGAAACGAACGCTTGAACCTAGAAGAGTGAAAATTGGGCAGCCAAGTGGGCTTAGTGAACTGATCATTACCACCAAGTATCATCAAGATTTGGTGAAAAAATGGTTGCTGAGATTTCAGCAAACTAGTAGTTTTTTGGAAGCTTGGCAACCCCTTTTAAACGAAAGTGTTCTTTGCCAGTCTCTGCATGGGGTACTTCAAGAGGAAACAAACCATAGAGATAGAACTTAGAACTACTTCATTTTGTCAAGTTTCACGGAGCTAGCACAAACCGTGTTTGATTTAGAGTTTCAAGCACATCTATCTATATAGCAGAAAACAGAGTGAAACCTAAAAATTCAAAGTGTTACTGGAAACGAACGCTTGAACCTAGAAGAGTGAAAATTGGGCAGCCAAGTGGGCTTAGTGAACTGATCATTACCACCAAGTATCATCAAGATTTGGTGAAAAAATGGTTGCTGAGATTTCAGCAAACTAGCAGTTTTTTGGAAGCTTGGCAACCCCTTTCAAACGAAAGTGTTCTTTGCCAGTCTCTGCATGGGGTATTTCAAGAGGAAGCAAACCATAGAGATAGAACTTAGAACTACTTCATTTTGTCAAGTTTCACGGAGCTAGCACAAACCGTGTTTGATTTAGAGTTTCAAACACATCTATCTATATAGCAGAAAACAGAGTGAAACCTAAAAATTCAAACTGTTACTGGAAACGAACGCTTGAACCTAGAAGAGTGAAAGTTGGGCAGCCAAGTGGGATTAGTGAACTGATCATTACCACCAAGTATCATCAAGATTTGGTGAAAAAATGTTTGCTGAGATTTCAGCAAACTAGTAGTTTTTTGGAAGCTTGGCAACCCCTTTAAAACGAAAGTGTTTTTCGCCAGTCTCTGCATGGGGTACTTCAAGAGGAAACAAACCATAGAGATAGAACTTAGAACTACTTCATTTTGTCAAGTTTCACGGAGCTAGCACAAACCGTGTTTGATTTAGAGTTTCAAACACATCTATCTATATAGCAGAAAACAGAGTGAAACCTAAAAATTCAAACTGTTACTGGAAACGAACGCTTGAACCTAGAAGAGTGAAAGTTGGGCAGCCAAGTGGGATTAGTGAACTGATCATTACCACCAAGTATCATCAAGATTTGGTGAAAAAATGTTTGCTGAGATTTCAGCAAACTAGTAGTTTTTTGGAAGCTTGGCAACCCCTTTCAAACGAAAGTGTTCTTCGCCAGTCTCTGCATGGGGTACTTCAAGAGGAAACAAACCATAGAGATAGAACTTAGAACTACTTCATTTTGTCAAGTTTCACGGAGCTAGCACAAACCGTGTTTGATTTAGAGTTTCAAACACATCTATCTATATAGCAGAAAACAGAGTGAAACCTAAAAATTCAAACTGTTACTGGAAACGAACGCTTGAACCTAGAAGATTGAAAGTTGGGCAGCCAAGTGGGATTAGTGAACTGATCATTACCACCAAGTATCATCAAGATTTGGTGAAAAAATGTTTGCTGAGATTTCAGCAAACTAGTAGTTTTTTGGATGCTTGGCAACCCCTTTCAAAGAAAGTGTTCTTCGCCAGTCTCTGCATGGGGTACTTCAGGAGGAAACAAACCGTAGAGATAGAACTTAGAACTACTTCATTTTGTCAAGTTTCAAGGAGCTAGCACCAACCGTGTTTGATTTATACTTTCAAACACATCTATCTATATAGCAGAAAACAGAGTGAAACCTAAAAATTCAAAGTGTTACTGGAAACGAACGCTTGAACCTAGAAGAGTGAAAATTGGGCAGCCAAGTGGGCTTAGTGAACTGATCATTACCACCAAGTATCATCAAGATTTGGTGAAAAAATGGTTGCTGAGATTTCAGCAAACTAGCAGTTTTTTGGAAGCTTGGCAACCCCTTTCAAACGAAAGTGTTCTTTGCCAGTCTCTGCATGGCGTACTTCAAGAGGAAACAAACCCATAGAGATAGAACTTAGAACTACTTCATTTTGTCAAGTTTCACGGAGCTAGCACAAACCGTGTTTGATTTAGAGTTTCAAACACATCTATCTATATAGCAGAAAACAGAGTGAAACCTAAAAATTCAAACTGTTACTGGAAACGAACGCTTGAACCTAGAAGAGTGAAAGTTGGGCAGCCAAGTGGGATTAGTGAACTGATCATTACCACCAAGTATCATCAATATTTGGTGAAAAAATGTTTGCTGAGATTTCAGCAAACTAGTAGTTTTTTGGAAGCTTGGCAACCCCTTTCAAACGAAAGTGTTCTTCGCCAGTCTCTGCATGGGGTACTACAAGAGGAAACAAACCATAGAGATAGACTTAGAACTACTTCATTTTGTCAAGTTTCACGGAGCTAGCACAAACCGTGTTTGATTTAGAGTTTCAAACACATCTATCTATATAGCAGAAAACAGAGTGAAACCTAAAAATTCAAAGTGTTACTGGAAACGAACGCTTGAACCTAGAGGAGTGAAAGTTGGGCAGCCAAGTGGGCTTAGTGAACTGATCATTACCACCAAGTATCATCAAGATTTGGTGAAAAAATGGTTGCTGAGATTTCAGCAAACTAGCAGTTTTTTGGAAGCTTGGCAACCCCTTTCAAACGAAAGTGTTCTTTGCCAGTCTCTGCATGGGGTACTTCAAGAGGAAACAAACCATAGAGATAGAACTTAGAACTATTTCATTTTGTCAAGTTTCACGGAGCTAGCACAAACCGTGTTTGATTTAGAGTTTCAAACACATCTATCTATATACCAGAAAACAGAGTGAAACCTAAAAATTCAAACTGTTACTGGAAACGAACGCTTTAACCTAGAAGATTGAAAGTTGGGCAGCCAAGTGGGATTAGTGAACTGATCATTACCACCAAGTATCATCAAGATTTGGTGAAAAAATGTTTGCTGAGATTTCAGCAAACTAGTAGTTTTTTGGAAGCTTGGCAACCCCTTTAAAACGAAAGTGTTTTTCGCCAGTCTCTGCATGGGGTACTTCAAGAGGAAACAAACCATAGAGATAGAACTTAGAACTACTTCATTTGGTCAAGTTTCAAGGAGCTAGCACAAACCGTGTTTGATTTATACTTTCAAACACATCTATCTATATAGCAGAAAACAGAGTGAAACCTAAAAATTCAAAGTGTTACTGGAAACGAACGCTTGAACCTAGAAGAGTGAAAATTGGGCAGCCAAGTGGGCTTAGTGAACTGATCATTACCACCAAGTATCATCAAGATTTGGTGAAAAAATGGTTGCTGAGATTTCAGCAAACTAGTAGTTTTTTGGGAGCTTGGCAACCCCTTTTAAACGAAAGT
>NW_027512078.1:0-17938 GCF_048772815.1 Callospermophilus lateralis | reverse complement strand
TTGGTGGTAATGATCAGTTCACTAAGCCCACTTGGCTGCCCAACTTTCACACTTCTAGGTTCAAGCGTTCGTTTCCAGTAACAGTTTGAATTTTTATTTTTCACTCTGTTTTCTCCAACATAGATAGCTGTGTTTGGAATTCTAAATCAAACACGGTTTGTGCTAGCTCCTTGAAACTTGACAAAATGAAGTAGTTCTAAGTTCTATCTCTATGGTTTGTTTCCTCTTGAAGTACCCCATGCAGAAACTGGCAAAAAAACACTTTCGTTTGAAAGGGGTTGCCATGCTTCCAAAAAACTACTAGTTTGCTGAAATCTCAGCAAACATTTTTTTCACCAAATCTTGATGATACTTGGTGGTAATGATCAGTTCACTAATCACACTTGGCTGCCCAACTTTCACTCTTCTAGGTTCAAGCGTTCGTTTTCAGTAACAGTTTGAATTTTTAGGTTTCACTCTGTTTTCTGCTATATAGATAGATGTGTTTGAAAGTCTAAATCAAACACGGTTTGTGCTAGCTCCGTGAAACTTGACAAAATGAAGTAGTTCTAAGTTCTATCTCTATGGTTTGTTTCCTCTTGAAGTACCCCATGCAGAGACTGGCGAAGAACACTTTCGTTTGAAAGGGGTTTCCAAGCTTCCAAAAAACTACTCGTTTGCTGAAATCTCAGCAAACATTTTTTCACCAAATCTTGATGATACTTGGTGGTAATGATCAGTTCACTAAGCCCACTTGGCTGCCCAATTTTCACTCTTCTAGGTTCAAGCGTTCGTTTCCAGTAACACTTTGAATTTTTTAGGTTTCACTCTGTTTTCTGCTATATAGATAGATGTGTTGAAACTCTAAATCAAACACGGTTTGTGCTAGCTCCATGAAACTTGACAAAATGAAGTAGTTGTTAGTTCTATCTCTATGGTTTTTTTCCTCTTGAAGTACCCCATGCAGAGACTGGCGAAAAACACTTTCGTTTGAAAGGGGTTGCCATGCTTCCAAAAAACTACTAGTTTGCTGAAATCTCAGCAAACATTTTTTCACCAAATCTTGATGATACTTGGTGGTAATGATCAGTTCACTAAGCCCACTTGGCTGCCCAAATTTTATTCTTCTAGGTTGAAGCTTTCGTTTCCAGTGACTGTTTGAATTTTTTAGGTTTCACTCTGTTTTCTCCAACATAAATAGCTGTGTTTGGAATTCTAAATCAAACACGGTTTGTGCTAGCTCCTTGAAACTTGACCAAATGAAGTAGTTCTAAGTTCTAACTCTATGGTTTGTTTCCTCTTGAAGTACCCCATGCAGAGACTGGCGAAAAACACTTTCGTTTGAAAGGGGTTGCCAAGCTTCCAAAAAACTACTAGTTTGCTGAAATCTCAGCAAACATTTTTTCACCAAAACTTGATGATACTGGGTGGTAATGATCAGTTCACTAAGCCCACTTGGCTGCCCAATTTTTACTCTTCTAGGTTCAAGCGTTCGTTTCCAGTAACACTTAGAAATTTTAGGTTTCACTCTGTTTTCTGCTATATAGATAGATGTCTTTGAAATTCTAAATCAAACATGGTTTGTGCTAGCTCCTTGAAACTTGACAAAATGAAGTAGTTGTTAGTTCTATCTCTATGGTTTTTTTCCTCGTGAAGTACCCCATGCAGAGACTGGCGAAAAACACTTTCGTTTGAAAGGGGTTGCCAAGCTTCCAAAAAACTACTAGTTTGCTGAAATCTCAGCAAACATTTTTTCACCAAATCTTGATGATACTTGGTGGTAATGATCAGTTCACTAATCCCACTTGGCTGCCCAAATTTTATTCTTCTAGGTTGAAGCTTTCGTTTCCAGTGACTGTTTGAATTTTTAGGTTTCACTCTGTTTTCTCCAACATAGATAGCTGTGTTTGGAAGTCTAAATCAAACACGGTTTGTGCTAGCTCCTTGAAACTTTACCAAATGAAGTAGTTCTAAGTTCTATCCTTATGGTTTGTTTCCTCTTGAAGTACCCCATGCAGAGACTGGTGAAAAGCACTTTCGTTGAAAGGGGTTGCCATGCTTCCAAAAAACTACTAGTTTGCTGAAATCTCAGCAAACATTTTTTCACCAAATCTTGATGATACTTGGTGGTAATGATCAGTTCACTAATCCCACTTGGCTGCCCAACTTTCACTCTTCTAGGTTCAAGCGTTCGTTTCCAGTAACAGATTGAAATTTTACTTTTCACTCTGTTTTCTGCTATATAGATAGATGTGTTTGAAACTCTAAATCAAACACGGTTTGTGCTAGCTCCGTGAAACTTGACAAAATGAAGTAGTTCTAAGTTCTATCTCTATGGTTTGTTTCCTCTTGAAGTACCCCATGCAGAGACTGGCGAAGAACACTTTCGTTTGAAAGGGGTTGCCAAGCTTCCAAAAACTACTCGTTTGATGAAATCTCAGCAAACATTTTTTCACCAAATCTTGATGATACTTGGTGGTAATGATCAGTTCACTAAGCCCACTTGGCTGCCTAATTTTCACTCTTCTAGGTTCAAGCGTTCGTTTCCAGTAACACTTTGAATTTTTAGGTTTCACTCTGTTTTCTGCTATATAGATAGATGTGTTTGAAACTCTAAATCAAACACGGTTTGTGCTAGCTCCTTGAAACTTGACAAAATGAAGTAGTTCTAAGTTCTATCTCTATGGTTTGTTTCCTCTTGAAGTACCCCATGCAGAAACTGGCGAAAAACACTTTCGTTTGAAAGGGGTTGCCATGCTTCCAAAAAACTACTAGTTTGCTGAAATCTCAGCAAGCATTTTTTCACCAAATGTTGATGATACTTGGTGGTAATGATCAGTTCACTAATCCCACTTGGCTGCCCAACTTTCACTCTTCTAGGTTCAAGCATTCGTGTCCAGTAACAGTTTGAATTTTTAGGTTTCACTCTGTTTTCTGCTGTATAGATAGATGTGTTTGAAACTCTAAATCAAACACGGTTTGTGCTAGCTCCGTGAAACTTGACAAAATGAAGTAGTTCTAAGTTCTATCTCTATGGTTTGTTTCCTCTTGAAGTACCCCATGCAGAGACTGGCGAAGAACACTTTCGTTTGAAAGGGGTTTCCAAGCTTCCAAAAAACTACTCGTTTGCTGAAATCTCAGCAAACATTTTTTCACCAAATCTTGATGATACTTGGTGGTAATGATCAGTTCACTAAGCCCACTTGGCTGCCCAATTTTCACTCTTCTAGGTTCAAGCGTTCGTTTCTAGTAACACTTTGAATTTTTAGGTTTCACTCTGTTTTCTGCTATATAGATAGATGTGTTGAAACTCTAAATCAAACACGGTTTGTGCTAGCTCCTTGAAACTTGACAAAATGAAGTAGTTGTTAGTTCTATCTCTATGGTTTTTTTCCTCTTGAAGTACCCCATGCAGAGACTGGCGAAAAACACTTTCGTTTGAAAGGGGTTGCCAAGCTTAAAAAAAACTACTAGTTTGCTGAAATCTCAGCAAACATTTTTTCACCAAATCTTGATGATACTTGGTGGTAATGATCAGTTCACTAATCCCACTTGGCTTCCCAACTTTCACTTTTCTGGGTTCAAGCGTTCGTTTCCAGTAACAGTTTGAATTTTTAGGTTTCACTCTGTTTTCTGCTATATAGATACATGTGTTTGAAACTCTAAAGCAAACACGGTTTGTGCTAGCTCCTTGAAAATTGACAAAATGAAGTAGTTCTAAGTTCTATCTCTATGGTTTGTTTCCTCTTGAAGTACCCCATGCAGAAACTGGCGAAAAACACTTTCGTTTGAAAGGGGTTGCCATGCTTCCAAAAAACTACTAGTTTGCTGAAATCTCAGCAAACATTTTTTCACCAAATCTTGATGATACTTGGTGGTAATGATCAGTTCACTAATCCCACTTGGCTGCCCAACTTTCACTCTTCTAGGTTCAAGCGTTCGTTTCCAGTAACAGTTTGAATTTTTAGGTTTCACTCTGTTTTCTGCTATATAGATTGATGTGTTTGAAACTCTAAATCAAACACGGTTTGTGCTAGCTCCGTGAAACTTGACAAAATGAAGTAGTTCTAAGTTCTGTCTCTATGGTTTGTTTGCTCTTGAAGTACCCCATGCAGAGACTGGCGAAGAACACTTTCGTTTGAAAGGGGTTGCCAAGCTTCCAAAAAAGTACTCGTTTGCTGAAATCTCAGCAAACATTTTTTCACCAAATCTTGATGATACTTGGTGGTAATGATCAGTTCACTAAGCCCACTTGGCTGCCCAATTTTCACTCTTCTAGGTTCAAGCGTTCGTTTCTAGTAACACTTTGAATTTTTAGGTTTCACTCTGTTTTCTGCTATATAGATAGATGTGTTGAAACTCTAAATCAAACACGGTTTGTGCTAGCTCCTTGAAACTTGACAAAATGAAGTAGTTGTTAGTTCTATCTCTATGGTTTTTTTCCTCTTGAAGTACCCCATGCAGAGACTGCGAAAAACACTTTCGTTTGAAAGGGGTTGCCAAGCTTCCAAAAAACTACTAGTTTGCTGAAATCTCAGCAAACATTTTTTCACCAAATCTTGATGATACTTGGTGGTAATGATCAGTTCACTAATCCCACTTGGCTTCCCAACTTTCACTTTTCTGGGTTCAAGCGTTCGTTTCCAGTAACAGTTTGAATTTTTAGGTTTCACTCTGTTTTCTGCTATATAGATACATGTGTTTGAAACTCTAAATCAAACACGGTTTGTGCTAGCTCCGTGAAACTTGACAAAATGAAGTAGTTCTAAGTTCTATCTCTATGGTTTGTTTCCTCTTGAAGTACCCCATGCAGAGACTGGCGAAAAACACTTTCGTTTGAAAGGGGTTGCCAAGCTTCCAAAAAACTACTCGTTTGCTGAAATCTCAGCAAACATTTTTTCACCAAATCTTGATGATACTTGGTGGTAATGATCAGTTCACTAAGCCCACTTGGCTTCCCAAATTTCACTCTTCTAGGTTCAAGCGTTCGTTTCCAGTAACACTTTGAATTTTTAGGTTTCACTCTGTTTTCTGCTATATAGATAGATGTGTTTGAAACTCTAAATCAAACACGGTTTGTGCTAGCTCCTTGAAACTTGACAAAATGAAGTAGTTCTAAGTTCTATCTCTATGGTTTGTTTCCTCTTGAAGTACCCCATGCAGAAACTGGCGAAAAACACTTTCGTTTGAAAGGGGTTGCCATGCTTCCAAAAAACTACTAGTTTGCTGAAATCTCAGCAAACATTTTTTCACCAAATCTTGATGATACTTGGTGGTAATGATCAGTTCACTAATCCCACTTGGCTTCCCAACTTTCACTCTTCTAGGTTCAAGCGTTCGTTTCCAGTAACAGTTTGAATTTTTTAGGTTTCACTCTGTTTTCTGCTATATAGATTGATGTGTTTGAAACTCTAAATCAAACACGGTTTGTGCTAGCTCCGTGAAACTTGACAAAATGAAGTAGTTCTAAGTTCTATCTCTATGGTTTGTTTCCTCTTGAAGTACCCCATGCAGAGACTGGCGAAGAACACTTTCGTTTGAAAGGGGTTGCCAAGCTTCCAAAAAACTACTCGTTTGCTGAAATCTCAGCAAACATTTTTTCACCAAATCTTGATGATACTTGGTGGTAATGATCAGTTCACTAAGCCCACTTGGCTGCCCAATTTTCACTCTTCTAGGTTCAAGCGTTCGTTTCTAGTAACACTTTGAATTTTTAGGTTTCACTCTGTTTTCTGCTATATAGATAGATGTGTTGAAACTCTAAATCAAACACGGTTTGTGCTAGCTCCTTGAAACTTGACAAAATGAAGTAGTTGTTAGTTCTATCTCTATGGTTTTTTTCCTCTTGAAGTACCCCATGCAGAGACTGCGAAAAACACTTTCGTTTGAAAGGGGTTTCCAAGCTTCCAAAAAACTACTAGTTTGCTGAAATCTCAGCAAACATTTTTTCACCAAAACTTGATGATACTTGGTGGTAATGATCAGTTCACTAATCCCACTTGGCTTCCCAACTTTCACTTTTCTGGGTTCAAGCGTTCGTTTCCAGTAACAGTTTGAATTTTTAGGTTTCACTCTGTTTTCTGCTATATAGATACATGTGTTTGAAACTCTAAATCAAACACGGTTTGTGCTAGCTCCGTGAAACTTGACAAAATGAAGTAGTTCTAAGTTCTATCTCTATGGTTTGTTTCCTCTTGAAGTACCCCATTCAGAGACTGGCGAAGAACACTTTCGTTTGAAAGGGGTTGCCAAGCTTCCAAAAAACTACTCGTTGCTGAAATCTCAGCAAACATTTTTTCACCAAATCTTGATGATACTTGGTGGTAATGATCAGTTCACTAAGCCCACTTGGCTGCCCAAATTTCACTCTTCTAGGTTCAAGCGTTCGTTTCCAGTAACACTTTGAATTTTTAGGTTTCACTCTGTTTTCTGCTATATCGATAGATGTGTTTGAAACTCTAAATCAAACACGGTTTGTGCTAGCTCCTTGAAACTTGACAAAATGAAGTAGTTCTAAGTTCTATCTCTATGGTTTGTTTCCTCTTGAAGTACCCCATGCAGAAACTGGCGAAAAACACTTTCGTTTGAAAGGGGTTGCCATGCTTCCAAAAAACTACTAGTTTGCTGAAATCTCAGCAAACATTTTTTCACCAAATCTTGATGATACTTGGTGGTAATGATCAGTTCACTAATCCCACTTGGCTGCCCAACTTTCACTCTTCTAGGTTCAAGCGTTCGTTTCCAGTAACAGTTTGAATTTTTAGGTTTTCACTCTGTTTTCTGCTATATAGATAGATGTGTTTGAAACTCTAAATCAAACACGGTTTGTGCTAGCTCCGTGAAACTTGACAAAATGAAGTAGTTCTAAGTTCTATCTCTATGGTTTGTTTCCACTTGAAGTACCCCATGCAGAGACTGGCGAAGAACACTTTCGTTTGAAAGGGGTTGCCAAGCTTCCAAAAAACTACTCGTTTGCTGAAATCTCAGCAAACATTTTTTCACCATATCTTGATGATAATGGTGGTAAAGATCAGTTCACTAAGCCCACTTGGCTGCCCAATTTTCACTCTTCTAGGTTCAAGCGTTCGTTTCCAGTAACACTTTGAATTTTTAGGTTTCACTCTGTTTTCTGCTATATAGATAGATGTGTTTGAAACTCTAAATCAAACACGGTTTGTGCTAGCTCCTTGAAACTTGACATAATGAAGTAGTTCTAAGTTCTGTCTCTATGGTTTGTTTCCTCTTGAAGTACCCCATGCAGAAACTGGCGAAAAACACTTTCGTTTGAAAGGGGTTGCCATGCTTCCAAAAAACTACTAGTTTGCTGAAATCTCAGCAAATATTTTTTCACCAAATCTTGATGATACTTGGTGGTAATGATCAGTTCACTAATCCCACTTGGCTGCCCAACTTTCACTCTTCTAGGTTCAAGCGTTCGTTTCCAGTAACAGATTGAATTTTTAGGTTCCACTCTGTTTTCTGCTATATAGATAGATGTGTTTGAAACTCTAAATCAAACACGGTTTGTGCTAGCTCCGTGAAACTTGACAAAATGAAGTAGTTCTAAGTTCTATCTCTATGGTTTGTTTCCTCTTGAAGTACCCCATGCAGAGACTGGCGAAGAACACTTTCGTTTGAAAGGGGTTGCCAAGCTTCCAAAAAACTACTCGTTTGCTGAAATCTCAGCAAACATTTTTTCACCAAATCTTGATGATACTTGGTGGTAATGATCAGTTCACTAAGCCCACTTGGCTGCCCAATTTTCACTCTTCTAGGTTCAAGCGTTCGTTTCCAGTAACACTTTGAATTTTTAGGTTTCACTCTGTTTTCTGCTATATAGATAGATGTGTTTGAAACTCTAAATCAAACACGGTTTGTGCTAGCTCCTTGAAACTTGACAAAATGAAGTAGTTCTAAGTTCTGTCTCTATGGTTTGTTTCCTCTTGAAGTACCCCATGCAGAAACTGGCGAAAAACACTTTCGTTTGAAAGGGGTTGCCATGCTTCCAAAAAACTACTAGTTTGCTGAAATGTCAGCAAACATTTTTTCACCAAATCTTGATGATACTTGGTGGTAATGATCAGTTCACTAATCCCACTTGGCTGCCCAACTTTCACTCTTCTAGGTTCAAGCGTTCGTTTCCAGTAACAGATTGAATTTTTAGGTTTCACTCTGTTTTCTGCTATATAGATAGATGTGTTTGAAACTCTAAATCAAACACGGTTTGTGCTAGCTCCGTGAAACTTGACAAAATGAAGTAGTTCTAAGTTCTATCTCTATGGATTGTTTTCTCTTGAAGTACCCCATGCAGAGACTGGCGAAGAACACTTTCGTTTGAAAGGGGTTTCCAAGCTTCCAAAAAACTACTCGTTTGCTGAAATCTCAGCAAACATTTTTTCACCAAATCTTGATGATACTTGGTGGTAATGATCAGTTCACTAAGCCCACTTGGCTGCCCAATTTTCACTCTTCTAGGTTCAAGCGTTCGTTTCCAGTAACACTTTGAATTTTTAGGTTTCACTTTGTTTTCTGCTATATAGATAGATGTCTTTGAAATTCTAAATCAAACACGGTTTGTGCTAGCTCCTTGAAACTTGACGAAATGAAGTAGTTGTTAGTTCTATCTCTATGGTTTTTTTCCTCGTGAAGTACCCCATGCAGAGACTGGCGAAAAACACTTTCGTTTGAAAGGGGTTGCCAAGCTTCCAAAAAACTACTCGTTTGCTGAAATCTCAGCAAACATTTTTTCACCAAATCTTGATGATACTTGGTGGTAATGATCAGTTCACTAATCCCACTTGGCTGCCCAAATTTTATTCTTCTAGGTTGAAGCTTTCGTTTCCAGTGACTGTTTGAATTTTTAGGTTTCACTCTGTTTTCTCCAACATAGATAGCTGTGTTTGGAAGTCCAAATCAAACACGGTTTGTGCTAGCTACTTGAAACTTTACCAAATGAAGTAGTTCTAAGTTCTATCCTTATGGTTTGTTTCCTCTTGAAGTACCCCATGCAGAGACTGGCGAAAAGCACTTTCGTTGAAAGGGGTTGCCATGCTTCCAAAAAACTACTAGTTTGCTGAAATCTCAGCAAACATTTTTTCACCAAATCTTGATGATACTTGGTGGTAATGATCAGTTCACTAATCCCACTTGGCTGCCCAACTTTCACTCTTCTAGGTTCAAGCGTTCGTTTCCAGTAACAGTTTGAATTTTTAGGTTTCACTTTGTTTTCTGCTATATAGATAGATGTGTTTGAAACTCTAAATCAAACACGGTTTGTGCTAGCTCCGTGAAACTTGACAAAATGAAGTAGTTCTAAGTTCTATCTCTATGGTTTGTTTCCTCTTGAAGTACACCATGCAGAGACTGGAGAAGAACACTTTCGTTTGAAAGGGGTTGCCAAGCTTCCAAAAAACTACTCATTTGCTGAAATCACAGCAAACATTTTTTCACCAAATCTTGATGATACTTGGTGGTAATGATCAGTTCACTAAGCCCACTTGGCTGCCCAATTTTCACTCTTCTAGGTTCAAGCGTTCGTTTCCAGTAACACTTTGAATTTTTAGGTTTCACTCTGTTTTCTGCTATATAGATAGATGTGTTTGAAACTCTAAATCAAACACGGTTTGTGCTAGCTCCTTGAAACTTGACAAAATGAAGTAGTTCTAAGTTCTGTCTCTATGGTTTGTTTCCTCTTGAAGTACCCTATGCAGAAACTGGCGAAAAACACTTTCGTTTGAAAGGGGTTGCCATGCTTCCAAAAACCTACTAGTTTGCTGAAATCTCAGCAAATATTTTTTCACCAAATCTTGATGATACTTGGTGGTAATGATCAGTTCACTAATCCCACTTGGCTGCCCAACTTTCACTCTTCTAGGTTCAAGCGTTCGTTTCCAGTAACAGATTGAAATTTTACTTTTCACTCTTTTTTCTGCTATATAGATAGATGTGTTTGAAACTCTAAATCAAACACGGATTGTGCTAGCTCCGTGAAACTTGACAAAATGAAGTAGTTCTAAGTTCTATCTCTATGGTTTGTTTCCTCTTGAAGTACCCCATGCAGAGACTGGCGAAGAACACTTTCATTTGAAAGGGGTTGCCAAGCTTCCAAAAACTACTCGTTTGCTGAAATCTCAGCAAACATTTTTTCACCAAATCTTGATGACACTTGGTGGTAATGATCAGTTCACTAAGCCCACTTGGCTGCCCAATTTTCACTCTTCTAGGTTCAAGCGTTCGTTTCCAGTAACACTTTGAATTTTTAGGTTTCACTCTGTTTTCTGCTATATAGATAGATGTGTTTGAAACTCTAAATCAAACACGGTTTGTGCTAGCTCCTTGAAACTTGACAAAATGAAGTAGTTCTAAGTTCTATCTCTATGGTTTGTTTCCTCTTGAAGTACCCCATGCAGAAACTGGCGAAAAACACTTTCGTTTGAAAGGGGTTGCCATGCTTCCAAAAAACTACTAGTTTGCTGAAATCTCAGCAAGCATTTTTTCACCAAATGTTGATGATACTTGGTGGTAATGATCAGTTCACTAATCCCACTTGGCTGCCCAACTTTCACTCTTCTAGGTTCAAGCGTTCGTTTCCAGTAACAGTTTGAATTTTTAGGTTTCACTCTGTTTTCTGCTGTATAGATAGATGTGTTTGAAACTCTAAATCAAACACGGTTTGTGCTAGCTCCGTGAAACTTGACAAAATGAAGTAGTTCTAAGTTCTGTCTCTATGGTTTGTTTCCTCTTGAAGTACCCCATGCAGAGACTGGCGAAGAACACTTTCGTTTGAAAGGGGTTTCCAAGCTTCCAAAAAACTACTCGTTTGTTGAAATCTCAGCAAACATTTTTTCACCAAATCTTGATGATACTTGGTGGTAATGATCAGTTCACTAAGCCCACTTGGCTGCCCAATTTTCACTCTTCTAGGTTCAAGCGTTCGTTTCTAGTAACACTTTGAATTTTTAGGTTTCACTCTGTTTTCTGCTATATAGATAGATGTGTTGAAACTCTAAATCAAACACGGTTTGTGCTAGCTCCTTGAAAATTGACAAAATGAAGTAGTTGTTAGTTCTATCTCTATGGTTTTTTTCCTCTTGAAGTACCCCATGCAGAGACTGGCGAAAAACACTTTCGTTTGAAAGGGGTTGCCAAGCTTAAAAAAAACTACTAGTTTGCTGAAATCTCAGCAAACATTTTTTCACCAAATCTTGATGATACTTGGTGGTAATGATCAGTTCACTAATCCCACTTGGCTTCCCAACTTTCACTCTTCTAGGTTCAAGCGTTCGTTTCCAGTAACAGTTTGAATTTTTAGGTTTCACTCTGTTTTCTGCTATATAGATAGATGTGTTTGAAACTCTAAATCAAACACGGTTTGTGCTAGCTCCTTGAAACTTGACAAAATGAAGTAGTTCTAAGTTCTATCTCTATGGTTTGTTTCCTCTTGAAGTACCCCATGCAGAGTCTGGCGAAGAACACTTTTGTTTGAAAGGGGTTGCCAAGCTTCCAAAAAACTACTCGTTTGCTGAAATCTCAGCAAACATTTTTTCACCAAATCTTGATGATACTTGGTGGTAATGATCAGTTCACTAAGCCCACTTGGCTGCCCAATTTTCACTCTTCTGGGTTCAAGCGTTCGTTTCCAGTAACACTTTGAATTTTTAGGTTTCAATCTGTTTTCTGCTATATAGATAGATATGTTTGAAACTCTAAATCAAACACGGTTTGTGCTAGCTCCTTGAAACTTGACAAAATGAAGTAGTTCTAAGTTCTATCTCTATGGTTTGTTTCCTCTTGAAGTACCCCATGCAGAAACTGGCGAAAAACACTTTCGTTTGAAAGGGGTTGCCATGCTTCCAAAAAAACTACTAGTTTGCTGAAATCTCAGCAAACATTCTTTCACCAAATCTTGATGATACTTGGTGGTAATGATCAGTTCACTAATCCCACTTGGCTGCCCAACTTTCACTCTTCTAGGTTCAAGCGTTCGTTTCCAGTAACAGTTTGAATTTTTAGGTTTCACTCTGTTTTCTGCTATATAGATAGATGTGTTTGAAACTCTAAATCAAACACGGTTTGTGCTAGCTCCGTGAAACTTGACAAAATGAAGTAGTTCTAAGTTCTATCTCTATGGTTTGTTTCCTCTTGAAGTACCAAATGCAGAGACTGGCGAAGAACACTTTCGTTTGAAAGGGGTTGCCAAGCTTCCAAAAAACTACTAGTTTGCTGAAATCTCAGCAAACATTTTTTCACCAAAACTTGATGATACTTGGTGGAAATGATCAGTTCACTAAGCCCACTTGGCTGCCCAATTTTCACTCTTCTAGGTTCAAGCGTTCGTTTCCAGTAACACTTTGAAATTTTAGGTTTCACTTTGTTTTCTGCTATATAGATAGATGTTTTGAAACTCTAAATCAAACATGGTTTGTGCTAGCTCCTTGAAACTTGACAAAATGAAGTAGTTGTTAGTTCTATCTCTATGGTTTTTTTCCTCTTGAAGTACCCCATGCAGAGACTGGCGAAAAACACTTTCGTTTGAAAGGGGTTGCCAAGCTTCCAAAAAACTACTTGTTTGCTGAAATCTCTGCAAACATTTTTTCACCAAATCTTGATGATACTTGGTGGTAATGATCAGTTCACTAATCCCACTTGGCTGCCCAAATTTTATTCTTCTAGGTTGAAGCTTTCGTTTCCAGTGACTGTTTGAATTTTTAGGTTTCACTTTGTTTTCTCCAACATAGATAGCTGTGTTTGGAATTCTAAATCAAACACGGTTTGTGCTAGCTCCTTGATACTTGACCAAATGAAGTAATTCTAAGTTCTATACTTATGGTTTGTTTCCTCTTAAAGTACCCCATGCAGAGACTGGCGAAAAGCACTTTCGTTTGAAAGGGGTTGCCATGCTTCCAAAAAACTACTAGTTTGCTGAAATCTCAGCAAACATTTTTCACCAAATCTTGATGATACTTGGTGGTAATGATCAGTTCACTAATCCCACTTGGCTGCCCAACTTTCACTCTTCTAGGTTCAAGCGTTCGTTTCCAGTAACAGTTTGAATTTTTAGGTTTCACTCTGTTTTCTGCTATATAGATAGATGTGTTTGAAACTCTAAATCAAACACGGTTTGTGCTAGCTCCGTGAAACTTGACAAAATGAAGTAGTTCTAAGTTCTATCTCTATGGTTTGTTTCCTCTTGAAGTACCCCATGCAGAGACTGGCGAAGAACACTTTCGTTTGAAAGGGGTTGCCAAGCTTCCAAAAAACTACTCGTTTGCTGAAATCTCAGCAAACATTTTTTCACCAAATCTTGATGATACTTGGTGGTAATGATAAGTTCACTAAGCCCACTTGGCTGCCCAAATTTTATTCTTCTAGGTTGAAGCTTTCGTTTCCAGTGACTGTTTGAATTTTTAGGTTTCACTCTGTTTTCTCCAACATAGATAGCTGTGTTTGGAATTCTAAATCAAACACGGTTTGTGCTAGCTCCTTGAAACTTGACCAAATGAAGTAGTTCTAAGTTCTATCCTTATGGTTTGTTTCCTCTTGAAGTACCCCATGCAGAGACTGGCGAAAAGCACTTTCGTTTGAAAAAGGTTGGCATGCTTCCAAAAAACTACTAGTTTGCTGAAATCTCAGCAAACATTTTTTAACCAAATCTTGATGATACTTGGTGGTAATGATCAGTTCACTAAGCCCACTTGGCTGCCCAAATTTACTCTTCTAGGTTGAAGCGTTCGTTTCCAGTAACACTTTGAAATTTTAGGTTTCAATCTGTTTTCTGTTATATAGATAGATGTGTTTGAAACTCTAAATCAAACACGGTTTGTGCTAGCTCCTTATAACTTCACAAAATGAAGTAGTTCTAAGTTCTATCTCTATGGTTTGTTTCCTCTTGAAGTACCCCATGCAGAGACTCCCGAAGAACACTTTCGTTTGAAAGGGGTTGCCAAGCTTCCAAAAAACTACTCGTTTGCTGAAATCTCAGCAAACATTTTTTCACCAAATCTTGATGATACTTGGTGGTAATGATCAGTTCACTAAGCCCACTTGGCTGCCCAAATTTCACTCTTCTAGGTTCAAGCGTTCGTTTCCAGAAACACTTTGAATTTTTAGGTTTCACTCTGTTTTCTGCTATATAGATAGATGTGTTTGAAACTCTAAATCAAACACGGTTTGTGCTAGCTCCGTGAAACTTGACAAAATGAAGTAGTTCTAAGTTCTATCTCTATGGTTTGTTTCCTCTTGAAGTACCAAATGCAGAGACTGGCGAAGAACACTTTCGTTTGAAAGGGGTTGCCAAGCTTCCAAAAAACTACTAGTTTGCTGAAATCTCAGCAAACATTTTTTCACCAAAACTTGATGATACTTGGTGGAAATGATCAGTTCACTAAGCCCACTTGGCTGCCCAATTTTCACTCTTCTAGGTTCAAGCTTTCGTTTCCAGTAACACTTTGAATTTTTAGGTTTCACTTTGTTTTCTGCTATATAGATAGATGTTTTGAAACTCTAAATCAAACACGGTTTGTGCTAGCTCCTTGAAACTTGACAAAATGAAGTAGTTGTTAGTTCTATCTCTATGGTTTTTTTCCTCTTGAAGTACCCCATGCAGAGACTGGCGAAAAACACTTTCGTTTGAAAGGGGTTGCCAAGCTTCCAAAAAACTACTTGTTTGCTGAAATCTCTGCAAACATTTTTTCACCAAATCTTGATGATACTTGGTGGTAATGATCAGTTCACTAATCCCACTTGGCTGCCCAAATTTTATTCTTCTAGGTTGAAGCTTTCGTTTCCAGTGACTGTTTGAATTTTTAGGTTTCACTTTGTTTTCTCCAACATAGATAGCTGTGTTTGGAATTCTAAATCAAACACGGTTTGTGCTAGCTCCTTGATACTTGACCAAATGAAGTAATTCTAAGTTCTATACTTATGGTTTGTTTCCTCTTAAAGTACCCCATGCAGAGACTGGCGAAAAGCACTTTCGTTTGAAAGGGGTTGCCATGCTTCCAAAAAACTACTAGTTTGCTGAAATCTCAGCAAACATTTTTCACCAAATCTTGATGATACTTGGTGGTAATGATCAGTTCACTAATCCCACTTGGCTGCCCAACTTTCACTCTTCTAGGTTCAAGCGTTCGTTTCCAGTAACAGTTTGAATTTTTAGGTTTCACTCTGTTTTCTGCTATATAGATAGATGTGTTTGAAACTCTAAATCAAACACGGTTTGTGCTAGCTCCGTGAAACTTGACAAAATGAAGTAGTTCTAAGTTCTATCTCTATGGTTTGTTTCCTCTTGAAGTACCCCATGCAGAGACTGGCGAAGAACACTTTCGTTTGAAAGGGGTTGCCAAGCTTCCAAAAAACTACTCGTTTGCTGAAATCTCAGCAAACATTTTTTCACCAAATCTTGATGATACTTGGTGGTAATGATAAGTTCACTAAGCCCACTTGGCTGCCCAAATTTTATTCTTCTAGGTTGAAGCTTTCGTTTCCAGTGACTGTTTGAATTTTTAGGTTTCACTCTGTTTTCTCCAACATAGATAGCTGTGTTTGGAATTCTAAATCAAACACGGTTTGTGCTAGCTCCTTGAAACTTGACCAAATGAAGTAGTTCTAAGTTCTATCCTTATGGTTTGTTTCCTCTTGAAGTACCCCATGCAGAGACTGGCGAAAAGCACTTTCGTTTGAAAAAGGTTGGCATGCTTCCAAAAAACTACTAGTTTGCTGAAATCTCAGCAAACATTTTTTAACCAAATCTTGATGATACTTGGTGGTAATGATCAGTTCACTAAGCCCACTTGGCTGCCCAAATTTACTCTTCTAGGTTGAAGCGTTCGTTTCCAGTAACACTTTGAAATTTTAGGTTTCAATCTGTTTTCTGTTATATAGATAGATGTGTTTGAAACTCTAAATCAAACACGGTTTGTGCTAGCTCCTTATAACTTCACAAAATGAAGTAGTTCTAAGTTCTATCTCTATGGTTTGTTTCCTCTTGAAGTACCCCATGCAGAGACTCCCGAAGAACACTTTCGTTTGAAAGGGGTTGCCAAGCTTCCTAAAAACTACTCGTTTGCTGAAATCTCAGCAAACATTTTTTCACCAAATCTTGATGATACTTGGTGGTAATGATCAGTTCACTAAGCCCACTTGGCTGCCCAAATTTCACTCTTCTAGGTTCAAGCGTTCGTTTCCAGTAACACTTTGAATTTTTAGGTTTCACTCTGTTTTCTGCTATATAGATAGATGTGTTTGAAACTCTAAATCAAACACGGTTTGTGCTAGCTCCTTGAAACTTGACAAAATGAAGTAGTTCTAAGTTCTATCTCTATGGTTTGTTTCCTCTTGAAGTACCCCATGCAGAAACTGGCGAAAAACACTTTCGTTTGAAAGGGGGTGCCATGCTTCCAAAAAACTACTAGTTTGCTGAAATCTCAGCAAACATTTTTTCACCAAATCTTGATGATACTTGGTGGTAATGATCAGTTCACTAATCCCACTTGGCTGCCCAACTTTCACTCTTCTAGGTTCAAGCGTTCGTTTCCAGGAACAGTTTCAATTTTTAGGTTTCACTCTGTTTTCTGCTATATAGATAGATGTGTTTGAAACTCTAAATCAAACACGGTTTGTGCTAGCTCCGTGAAACTTGACAAAATGAAGTAGTTCTAAGTTCTATATCTATGGTTTGTTTCCTCTTGAAGTACCCCATGCAGAGTCTGGCGAAGAACACTTTCGTTTGAAAGGGGTTGCCAAGCTTCCAAAAAACTACTCGTTTGCTGAAAGCTCAGCAAACATCTTTTCACCAAATCTTGATGATACTTGGTGGTAATGATCAGTTCACTAAGCCCACTTGGCTGCCCAATTTTCACTCTTCTAGGTTCAAGCGTTCGTTTCCAGTAACACTTTGAATTTTTAGGTTTCACTCTGTTTTCTGCTATACAGATAGATATGTTTGAAACTCTAAATCAAACACGGTTTGTGCTAGCTCCTAGAAACTTGACAAAAAGAAGTAGTTGTTAGTTCTATCTCTATGGTTTTTTTCCTCTTGAAGTACCCCATGCAGAGACTGGCGAAAAACACTTTCGTTTGAAAGGGGTTGCCAAGCTTCCAAAAAACTACTTGTTTGCTGAAATCTCTGCAAACATTTTTTCACCAAAACTTGATGATACTTGGTGGTAATGATCAGTTCACTAATCCCACTTGGCTGCCCAAATTTTATTCTTCTAGGTTGAAGCTTTCGTTTCCAGTGACTGTTTGAATTTTTAGGTTTCACTCTGTTTTCTCCAACATAGATAGCTGTGTTTGGAATTCTAAATCAAACACGGTTTGTGCTAGCTCCTTGAAACTTGACCAAATGAAGTAGTTCTAAGTTCTATCCTTATGGTTTGTTTCCTCTTGAAGTACCCCATGCAGAGACGGGCGAAAAGCACTTTCGTTTGAAAGGGGTTGCCAAGCTTCCAAAAAACTACTCGTTTGCTGAAATCTCAGCAAACATTTTTTCACCAAATCTTGATGATACTTGGTGGTAATGATCAGTTCACTAAGCCCACTTGGCTGCCCAATTTTCACTCTTCTAGGTTCAAGCGTTCGTTTCCAGTAACACTTTGAATTTTTAGGTTTCACTTTGTTTTCTGCTATATAGATAGATGTTTTGAAACTCTAAATCAAACACGGTTTGTGCTAGCTCCTTGAAACTTGACAAAATGAAGTAGTTGTTAGTTCTATCTCTATGGTTTTTTTCCTCTTGAAGTACCCCATGCAGAGACTGGCGAAAAACACTTTCGTTTGAAAGGGGTTGCCAAGCTTCCAAAAAAACTACTTGTTTGCTGAAATCTCTGCAAACATTTTTTCACCAAATCTTGATGATACTTGGTGGTAATGATCAGTTCACTAATCCCACTTGGCTGCCCAAATTTTATTCTTCTAGGTTGAAGCTTTCGTTTCCAGTGACTGTTTGAATTTTTAGGTT
>NW_027512077.1:0-17948 GCF_048772815.1 Callospermophilus lateralis | reverse complement strand
AGCCTAACAACGCCTTTCATTGAAAGTGTTATTCGCCAGTCTGTGCTGAAGGCTACATCAAAAGGAAACAAACCTTAGGGATAGAATGTAGAACTACTTTATTGTGTCAAGTTTCAAGAAGCTAGCCCAAACCGTGTATGATTTAGAGTTTGAACTACATTTGTCAATATACGAGAAAGCAGAATGAAACCTAAAAATTCAAACTGTTACTGCAAACGAATGCTTCAACGTAGGAGAAGGAAACTTGAGCATCCAAGTGGGATTGGTGTACTGATCATTACTCGAAAGTATCATGAAGATTGGATAAAAAAATATATGTTGATATTTCAGAAGACTCTAGTTTTGGGAAGTTTGGCAACCCATTTCAATAAAAGTGTTATTCACCAGTCCCTGCATTAGGCTACATCAAGAGGAAACAAACCTTAGAGATAGAACGTAGAACTACAGTATTTTGTCAAGTTTCAAGAAGCTAGCACAAACCGTGTTTGATTTAGAGTTCGAACTGCATCAGTCAATATAGGACAAAACAGAGTGAAACCTAAAAATTCAAACTGTTCCTGCAAACGAATGCTTCAACCTAGGAGAACGAAACTTGGGCATCCAAGTTTGATTGGTGCACTGCTCATTACTTGAAAGTATCATGAAGGTCGGAAGAAAAAATATATGATGAGATTTCAGGAGAGTGTAGTTTTTTGGCAGCCTAACAACGCTTTTCATTGAATGTGTTATTCGCCAGTCTCTGCTTAGGGGTACATCAAGAGGAAACAAACCTTAGGGCTAGAACGTAGAACTACTTTATTGTGTCATGTTTCAAGTAGCTAGCACAAACCGTGTTTGATTTAAAGTTCTAACTGCATCTGTCAATATAGGAGAAAACAGAGTGAAACCTAAAAATTCAAACTGTTCCTGCAAACGAATGCTTCAACCTAGAAGAACAAAACTTGGGCATCCAAGTGGGAATGGTGTACTGATCATTACTTGAATGTATCATGAAGATTGGATGAAAAAATATATGTTGAGATTTCAGGAGACTCTAGTTTTTTGAAAGTTTGGCAACCCCTTTCAATATAAGTGTTATTCGCCAGTCACTGCATTAGGCTACATCAAGAGGAAACAAACCTTAGAGATAGAACGTAGAACTACAGTATTTTGTCAAGTTTCAAGAAGCTAGCACAAACCGTGTTTGATTTAGAGTTCGAACTGCATCTGTCAATATAGGACAAAACAGAGTGAAACCTAAAAATTCAAACTGTTCCTGCAAACGAATGCTTCAACCTAGGAGAACGAAACTTGGGCATCCAAGTTTGATTGGTGCACTGCTCCTTACTTGAAAGTATCATGAAGTTCGGAAGAAAAAATATATGATGAGATTTCAGGAGACTGTAGTTTTTTGGCAGCCTAACAACGCCTTTCATTGAATGTGTTATTCGCCAGTCTCTGCTTAAGGGTACATCAAGAGGAAACAAACCTTAGGGATATAACGTAGAACTACTTTATTGTGTCATGTTTCAAGTAGCTAGCACAAACCGTGTTTGATTTAAAGTTCTAACTGCATCTGTCAATATAGGAGAAAACAAAGTGTAACCTAAAAATTCAAACTGTTCCTGCAAACGAATGCTTCAACCTAGAAGAACAAAACTTGGGCATCCAAGTGGGAATGGTGTACTGATCATTACTTGAATGTATTATGAAGATTGGATGAAAAAATATATGTTGAGATTTCAGGAGACTCTAGTTTTTTGAAAGTTTGGCAACCCCTTTCAATATAAGTGTTATTCGCCAGTCCCTGCATTAGGCTACATCAAGAGGAAACAAACCTTAGAGATAGAACGTAGAACTACTTTATTGTGTCAAGTTTCAAGAAGCTAGCACAAACCGTGTTTGATTTAGAGTTCTAGCTGCATCTGTCAATATAGGAGAAAACAGAGTGAAACCTAGAAATTCAAACTGTAACTGCAAACGAATGCATCAACCTAGGAGAACGAAACTTGGGCATCCAAGTTTGAATGGTGTACTGCTCATTACTTGAAAGTATCATTAAGGTCGGAAAAAAATATGTGTTGAGATTTCAGGAGACTCTAGTTTTTTGGCAGCCTAAAAACGCCTTTCATTGAAAGTGTTATTCGCCAGTCTGTGCTGAAGGCTACATCAAGAGGAAACAAAACTTAGGGATAGAATGTAGAACTACTTTATTGTGTCAAGTTTCAAGAAGCTAGCCCAAACCGTGTATGATTTAGAGTTTGAACTACATTTGTCAATATAGAAGAAAACAGTGAAACCTAAAAATTAAAACTGTTACTGCAAACGAATGCTTCAACATAGGAGAATGAAACTTGAGCATCCAAGTGGGATTGGTGTACTGATCATTACTCGAAAGTATCATGAAGATTGGATAAAAAAAATATATGTTGAGATGTCAGAAGACTCTAGTTTTGGGAAGTTTGGCAACCCCTTTCAATAAAAGTGTTATTCGCCAGTCCCTGCATTAGGCTACATCAAGAGGAAACAAACCTTAGAGATAGAACGTAGAACTACAGTATTTTGTCAAATTTCAAGAAGCTAGCACAAACCGTGTTTGATTTAGAGTTCGAACTGCATCTGTCAATATAGGACAAAACAGAGTGAAACCTAAGAATTCAAACTGTTCCTGCAAACGAATGCTTCAACCTAGGAGAACGAAACTTGGGCATCCAAGTTTGATTGGTGCACTGCTCATTACTTGAAAGTATCATGAAGGTCGGAAGAAAAAATATATGATGAGATTTCAGGAGACTGTAGTTTTTTGCAGCCTAATAACGCCTTTCATTGAAAGTGTTATTCGCCAGTCTCTGCTTAAGGCTACATCAAGAGGAAACAAACCTTTGGGATAGAACGCAGAACTACTTTATTGTGTCATGTTTCAAGTAGCTAGCACAAACCGTGTTTGATTTAAAGTTCTAACTGCATATGTCAATATAGGAGAAAACAAAGTGAAACCTAAAAATTCAAACTGTTCCTGCAAACGAATGCTTCAACCTAGAAGAACAAAACTTGGGCATCCAAGTGGGAATGGTGTACTGATCATTACTTGAATGTATCATGAAGATTGGATGAAAAAATATATGTTGAGAATTCAGGAGACTCTAGTTTTTTGAAAGTTTGGCAACCCCTTTCAATATAAGTGTTATTCGCCAGTCCCTGCATTAGGCTACATCAAGAGGAAACAAACCTTAGAGATAGAACGTAGAACTACTTTATTGTGTCAAGTTTCAAGAAGCTAGCACAAACCGTGTTTGATTTAGAGTTCTAGCTGCATCTGTCCATATAGGAGAAAACAGAGTGAAACCTAGAAATTCAAACTGTAACTGCAAACGAATGCATCAACCTAGGAGAACGAAACTTGGGCATCCAAGTTTGATTGGTGTACTGCTCATTACTTGAAAGTATCATTAAGGTCGGAAAAAAATATGTGTTGAGATTTCAGGAGACTCTAGTTTTTTGGCAGCCTAACAACGCCTTTCATTGAAAGTGTTATTCGCCAGTCTGTGCTGAAGGCTACATCAAGAGGAAACAAACCTTAGGGATAGAATGTAGAACTACTTTATTGTGTCAAGTTTCAAGAAGCTAGCCCAAACCGTGTATGATTTAGAGTTTGAACTACATTTGTCAATATAGAAGAAAACAGTGAAACCTAAAAATTAAAACTGTTACTGCAAACGAATGCTTCAACGTAGGAAAATGAAACTTGAGCATCCAAGTGGGATTGGTGTACTGAACATTACTTGAAAGTATCATGAAGATTGGATGCACAAATATATGTTGAGATTTCAGAAGACTCTAGTTTTTGGAAGTTTGGCAACCCCTTTCAATAAAAGTGTTATTCGCCAGTAACTGCATGATTCTACATCAAGAGGAAACAAACCTTAGAGATAGAACGTAGAACTACAGTATTTTGTCAAGTTTCAAGAAGCTAGCACAAACCGTGTTTGATTTAGAGTTCGAACTGCATCTGTCAATATAGGACAAAACAGAGTGAAACCTAAAAATTCAAACTGTTCCTGCAAACGAATGCTTCAACCTAGGAGAACGAAACTTGGGCATCCAAGTTTGATTGGTGCACTGCTCATTACTTGAAAGTATCATGAAGGTCGGAAGAAAAAATATATGATGAGATTTCAGGAGACTGTAGTTTTTTGGCAGCCTAACAACGCCTTTCATTGAATGTGTTATTCGCCAGTCTCTGCTAAAGGGTACATCAAGAGGAAACAAACCTTAGGGATAGAACGGAGAACTACTTTATTGTGTCATGTTTCAAGTAGCTAGCACAAACCGTGTTTGATTTAAAGTTCTAACTGCATCTGTCAATATAGGAGAAAACAGAGTGAAACCTAAAAATTCAAACTGTTCCTGCAAACGAATGCTTCAACCTAGAAGAACAAAACTTGGGCATCCAAGTGGGAATGGTGTACAGATCATTACTTGAATGTATTATGAAGATTGGATGAAAAAATATATGTTGAGATTTCAGGAGACTCTAGTTTTTTGAAAGTTTGGCAACCCCTTTCAATATAAGTGTTATTCGCCAGTCCCTGCATTAGGCTACATCAAGAGGAAACAAACCTTAGAGATAGAACGTAGAACTACTTTATTGTGTCAAGTTTCAAGAAGCTAGCACAAACCGTGTTTGATTTAGAGTTCTAGCTGCATCTGTCAAAATAGTAGAAAACAGAGTGAAACCTAGAAATTCAAACTGTAACTGCAAATGAATGCATCAACCTAGGAGAACGAAACTTGGGCATCCAAGTTTGATTGGTGTACTGCTCATTACTTGAAAGTATCATTAAGGTCGGAAAAAAATATGTGTTGAGATTTCAGGAGACTCTAGTTTTTTGGCAGCCTAACAACGCCTTTCATTGAAAGTGTTATTCGCCAGTCTGTGCTGAAGGCTACATCAAGAGGAAACAAACCTTAGGGATAGAATGTAGAACTACTTTATTGTGTCAAGTTTCAAGAAGCTAGCACAAACCGTGTTTGATTTTGAGTTCTAGCTGCATTTGTCAACATAGGAGAAAACAGAGTGAAACCTAGAAATTCAAACTGTTACTGCAAACGAATGCATCCACCTAGGAGAACAAAACTTGGGCATCCAAGTTTGATTGGTGCACTGCTCATTACTTGAAAGTATCATGAAGGTCGGAAGAAAAAATATATGATGAGATTTCAGGAGACTGTAGTTTTTTGGCAGGCTAACAACGCCTTTCATTGAATGTGTTATTCGCCAGTCTCTGCTTAAGGCTACATCAAGAGGAAACAAACCTTAGGGATAGAACGTAGAACTACTTTATTGTGTCAAGTTTCAAGAAGCTAGCACAAACCGTGTTTGATTTAAAGTTCTAACTGCATCTGTCAATATAGGAGAAAACAGAGTGAAACCTAAAAATTCAAACTGTTCCTGCAAACGAATGCTTCAACCTAGAAGAACAAAACTTGGGCATCCAAGTGGGAATGGTGTACTGATCATTACTTGAATGTATCATGAAGATTGGATGAAAAAATATATGTTGAGATTTCAGGAGACTCTAGTTTTTTGGCAGCCTAACAACGCCTTTCATTGAAAGTGTTATTCGCCGGTCTGTGCTGAAGGCTACATCAAGAGGAAACAAACTTTAGGGATAGAATGTAGAACTACTTTATTGTGTCAAGTTTCAAGAAGCTAGCCCAAACCGTGTATGATTTAGAGTTTGAACTACAGTTGTCAATATAGGAGAAAGCAGAATGAAACCAAAAATTCAAACTGTTACTGCAAACGAATGCTTCAAGGTAGGAGAAGGAAACTTGAGCATCCAAGTGGGATTGGTGTACTGATCATTACTCGAAAGTATCATGAAGATTGGATAAAAAAATATATGTTGAGATTTCAGAAGACTCTAGTTTTGGGAAGTTTGGCAACCCCTTTCAATAAAAGTGTTATTCGCCAGTCCCTGCATTAGGCTACATCAAGAGGAAACAAACCTTAGAGATAGAACGTAGAACTACTTTATTGTGTCAAGTTTCAAGAAGCTAGCACAAACCGTGTTTGATTTAGAGTTCTAGCTGCATCTGTCAATATAGGAGAAAACAGAGTGAAACCTAAAAATTCAAACTGTTCCTGCAAACGAATGCTTCAACCTAGGAGAACGAAACTTGGGCATCCAAGTTTGATTGGTGCACTGCTCATTACTTGAAAGTATCATGAAGGTCGGAAGAAAAAATATATGATGAGATTTCAGGAGACTGTAGTTTTTTGGCAGCCTAACAACGCCTTTCATTGAATGTGTTATTCGCCAGTCTCTGCTTAAGGCTACATCAAGAGGAAACAAACCTTAGGGATAGAACATAGAACTACTTTATTGTGTCATGTTTCAAGTAGCTAGAACAAACCGTGTTTGATTTAAAGTTCTAACTGCATCTGTCAATATAGGAGAAAACAGAGTGAAACCTAAAACTTCAAACTGTTCCTGCAAACGAATGCTTCAACCTAGAAGAACAAAACTTGGGCATCCAAGTGGGAATGGTGTACTGATCATTACTTGAATGTATCATGAAGATTGGATGAAAAAATATATGTTGAGATTTCAGGAGACTCTAGTTTTTTGAAAGTTTGGCAACCCCTTTCAATATAAGTGTTATTCGCCAGTCCCTGCATTAGGCTACATCAAGAGGAAACAAACCTTAGAGATAGAACGTAGAACTACTTTATTGTGTCAAGTTTCAAGAAGCTAGCACAAACCGTGTTTGATTTAGAGTTCTAGCTGCATCTGTCAATATAGGAGAAAACAGAGTGAAACCTAGAAATTCAAACTGTAACTGCAAACGAATGCATCAACCTTGGAGAACGAAACTTGGGCATCCAAGTTTGATTGGTGCACTGCTCATTACTTGAAAGTATCATTAAGGTCGGACAAAAATATGTGTTGAGATTTCAGGAGGCTCTAGTTTTTTGGCAGCCTAACAACGCTTTTCATTGAAAGTGTTATTCGCCAGTCTGTGCTGAAGGCTACATCAAGAGGAAACAAACCTTAGGGATAGAATGTAGAACTACTTTATTGTGTCAAGTTTCAAGAAGCTAGCCCAAACCGTGTATGATTTAGAGTTTGAACTACATTTGTCAATATAGGAGAAAGCAGAATGAAACCTAAAAATTCAAACTGTTACTGCAAACGAATGCTTCAACGTAGGAGAATGAAACTTGAGCATCCAAGTGGGATTGGTGTACTGATCATTACTCGAAAGTGTCATGAAGATTGGATAAAAAAATATATGTTGAGATTTCAGAAGACTCTAGTTTTGGGAAGTTTGGCAACCCCTTTCAATAAAAGTGTTATTCGCCTGTCCCTGCATTAGGCTACATCAAGAGGAAACAAGCCTTAGAGATAGAACGTAGAACTACAGTATTTTGTCAAGTTTCAAGAAGCTAGCACAAACCGTGTTTGATTAAGAGTTCGAACTGCATCTGTCAATATAGGACAAAACAGAGTGAAACCTAAAAATTCAAACTGTTCCTGCAAACGAATGCTTCAACCTAGGAGAACGAAACTTGGGCATCCAAGTTTGATTGGTGCACTGCTCACTACTTGAATGTATCATGAAGGTCGGAAGAAAAAATATATGATGAGATTTCAGGAGACTGTAGTTTTTTGGCAGCCTAACAACGCCTTTCATTGAATGTGTTATTCGCCAGTCTCTGCTTAAGGCTACATCAAGAGGAAACAAACCTTAGGGATAGAATGTAGAACTACTTTATTGTGTCATGTTTCAAGAAGCTAGCACAAACCGTGTTTGATTTAAAGTTCTAACTGCATCTGTCAATATAGGAGAAAACAGAGTGAAACCTAAAAATTCAAACTGTTCCTGCAAACGAATGCTTCAACCTAGAAGAACAAAACTTGGGCATCCAAGTGGGAATGGTGTACTGATCATTACTTGAATGTATCATGAAGATTGGATGAAAAAATATATGTTGAGATTTCAGGAGACTCTAGTTTTTTGGCAGCCTAACAACGCCTTTCATTGAAAGTGTTATTCGCCGGTCTGTGCTGAAGGCTACATCAAGAGGAAACAAACCTTAGGGATAGAATGTAGAACTACTTTATTGTGTCAAGTTTCAAGAAGCTAGCCCAAACCGTGTATGATTTAGAGTTTGAACTACATTTGTCAATATAGGAGAAAGCAGAATGAAACCAAAAATTCAAACTGTTACTGCAAACGAATGCTTCAAGGTAGGAGAAGGAAACTTGAGCATCCAAGTGGGATTGGTGTACTGATCATTACTCGAAAGTATCATGAAGATTGGATAAAAAAATATATGTTGAGATTTCAGAAGACTCTAGTTTTGGGAAGTTTGGCAACCCCTTTCAATAAAAGTGTTATTCGCCAGTCCCTGCATTAGGCTACATCAAGAGGAAACAAACCTTAGAGATAGAACGTAGAACTACTTTATTGTGTCAAGTTTCAAGAAGCTAGCACAAACCGTGTTTGATTTAGAGTTCTAGCTGCATCTGTCAATATAGGAGAAAACAGAGTGAAACCTAAAAATTCAAACTGTTCCTGCAAACGAATGCTTCAACCTAGGAGAACGAAACTTGGGCATCCAAGTTTGATTGGTGCACTGCTCATTACTTGAAAGTATCATGAAGGTCGGAAGAAAAAATATATGATGAGATTTCAGGAGACTGTAGTTTTTTGGCAGCCTAACAACGCCTTTCATTGAATGTGTTATTCGCCAGTCTCTGCTTAAGGCTACATCAAGAGGAAACAAACCTTAGGGATAGAACATAGAACTACTTTATTGTGTCATGTTTCAAGTAGCTAGCACAAACCGTGTTTGATTTAAAGTTCTAACTGCATCTGTCAATATAGGAGAAAACAGAGTGAAACCTAAAACTTCAAACTGTTCCTGCAAACGAATGCTTCAACCTAGAAGAACAAAACTTGGGCATCCAAGTGGGAATGGTGTACTGATCATTACTTGAATGTATCATGAAGATTGGATGAAAAAATATATGTTGAGATTTCAGGAGACTCTAGTTTTTTGAAAGTTTGGCAACCCCTTTCAATATAAGTGTTATTCGCCAGTCCCTGCATTAGGCTACATCAAGAGGAAACAAACCTTAGAGATAGAACGTAGAACTACTTTATTGTGTCAAGTTTCAAGAAGCTAGCACAAACCGTGTTTGATTTAGAGTTCTAGCTGCATCTGTCAATATAGGAGAAAACAGAGTGAAACCTAGAAATTCAAACTGTAACTGCAAACGAATGCATCAACCTTGGAGAACGAAACTTGGGCATCCAAGTTTGATTGGTGCACTGCTCATTACTTGAAAGTATCATTAAGGTCGGACAAAAATATGTGTTGAGATTTCAGGAGACTCTAGTTTTTTGGCAGCCTAACAACGCTTTTCATTGAAAGTGTTATTCGCCAGTCTGTGCTGAAGGCTACATCAAGAGGAAACAAACCTTCGGGATAGAATGTAGAACTACTTTATTGTGTCAAGTTTCAAGAAGCTAGCCCAAACCGTGTATGATTTAGAGTTTGAACTACATTTGTCAATATAGAAGAAAACAGTGAAACCTAAAAATTCAAACTGTTACTGCAAACGAATGCTTCAACGTAGGAGAATGAAACTTGAGCATCCAAGTGGGATTGGTGTACTGATCATTACTCGAAAGTATCATGAAGATTGGATAAAAAAATATATGTTGAGATTTCAGAAGACTCTAGTTTTGGAAGTTTGGCAACCCCTTTCAATAAAAGTGTTATTCGCCAGTCCCTGCATTAGGCTACATCAAGAGGAAACAAACCTTAGAGATAGAACGTAGAACTACAGTATTTTGTCAAATTTCAAGAAGCTAGCACAAACCGTGTTTGATTTAGAGTTCGAACTGCATCTGTCAATATAGGACAAAACAGAGTGAAACCTAAAAATTCAAACTGTTCCTGCAAACGAATGCTTCAACCTAGGAGAACGAAACTTGGGCATCCAAGTTTGATTGGTGCACTGCTCATTACTTGAAAGTATCATGAAGGTCGGAAGAAAAAATATATGATGAGATTTCAGGAGACTGTAGTTTTTTGGCAGCCTAACAACGCCTTTCATTGAATGTGTTATTCGCCAGTCTCTGCTTAAGGGTACATCAAGAGGAAACAAACCTTAGGGATAGAACGTAGAACTACTTTATTGTGTCATGTTTCAAGTAGCTAGCACAAACCGTGTTTGATTTAAAGTTCTAACTGCATCTGTCAATATAGGAGAAAACAGAGTGAAACCTAAAACTTCAAACTGTTCCTGCAAAAGAATGCTTCAACCTAGAAGAACAAAACTTGGGCATCCAAGTGGGAATGGTGTACTGATCATTACTTGAATGTATCATGAAGATTGGATGAAAAAATATATGTTGAGATTTCAGGAGACTCTAGTTTTTTGAAAGTTTGGCAACCCCTTTCAATATAAGTGTTATTCGCCAGTCCCTGCATTAGGCTACATCAAGAGGAAACAAACCTTAGAGATAGAACGTAGAACTACTTTATTGTGTCAAGTTTCAAGAAGCTAGCACAAACCGTGTTTGATTTAGAGTTCTAGCTGCATCTGTCAATATAGGAGAAAACAGAGTGAAACCTAGAAATTCAAACTGTAACTGCAAACGAATGCATCAACCTTGGAGAACGAAATTTGGGCATCCAAGTTTGATTGGTGCACTGCTCATTACTTGAAAGTATCATTAAGGTCGGACAAAAATATGTGTTGAGATTTCAGGAGACTCTAGTTTTTTGGCAGCCTAACAACGCTTTTCATTGAAAGTGTTATTCGCCAGTCTGTGCTGAAGGCTACATCAAGAGGAAACAAACCTTAGGGATAGAATGTAGAACTACTTTATTGTGTCAAGTTTCAAGAAGCTAGCCCAAACCGTGTATGATTTAGAGTTTGAACTACATTTGTCAATATAGAAGAAAACAGTGAAACCTAAAAATTCAAACTGTTACTGCAAACGAATGCTTCAACGTAGGAGAATGAAACTTGAGCATCCAAGTGGGATTGGTGTACTGATCATTACTCGAAAGTATCATGAAGATTGGATAAAAAAATATATGTTGAGATTTCAGAAGACTCTAGTTTTGGGAAGTTTGGCAACCCCTTTCAATAAAAGTGTTATTCGCCAGTCCCTGCATTAGGCTACATCAAGAGGAAACAAACCTTAGAGATAGAACGTAGAACTACAGTATTTTGTCAAATTTCAAGAAGCTAGCACAAACCGTGTTTGATTTAGAGTTCGAACTGCATCTGTCAATATAGGACAAAACAGAGTGAAACCTAAAAATTCAAACTGTTCCTGCAAACGAATGCTTCAACCTAGGAGAACGAAACTTGGGCATCCAAGTTTGATTGGTGCACTGCTCATTACTTGAAAGTATCATGAAGGTCGGAAGAAAAAATATATGATGAGATTTCAGGAGACTGTAGTTTTTTGGCAGCCTAACTACGCCTTTCATTGAATGTGTTATTCGCCAGTCTCTGCTTAAGGGTACATCAAGAGGAAACAAACCTTAGGGATAGAACGTAGAACTACTTTATTGTGTCATGTTTCAAGTAGCTAGCACAAACCGTGTTTGATTTAAAGTTCTAACTGCATCTGTCAATATAGGAGAAAACAGAGTGAAACCTAAAAATTCAAACTGTTCCTGCAAACGAATGCTTCAACCTAGAAGAACAAAACTTGGGCATCCAAGTGGGAATGGTGTACTGATCATTACTTGAATGTATCATGAAGATTGGATGAAAAAATATATGTTGAGATTTCAGGAGACTCTAGTTTTTTGAAAGTTTGGCAACCCCTTTCAATATAAGTGTTATTCGCCAGTCCCTGCATTAGGCTACATCAAGAGGAAACAAACCTTAGAGATAGAATGTAGAACTACTTTATTGTGTCAAGTTTCAAGAAGCTAGCACACACCGTGTTTGATTTAGAGTTCTAGCTGCATCTGTCAACATAGGAGAAAACAGAGTGAAACCTAGAAATTCAAACTGTTACTGCAAACGAATGCATCCACCTAGGAGAACGAAACTTGGGCATCCAAGTTTGATTGGTGTACTGCTCATTACTTGAAAGTATCATTAAGGTCGGAAAAAAATATGTGTTGAGATTTCAGGAGACTCTAGTTTTTTGGCAGCCTAACATTGCCTTTCATTGAAAGTGTTATTCGCCAGTCGGTGCTGAAGGCTACATCAAGAGGAAACAAACCTTAGGGATAGAATGTAGAACTACTTTATTGTGTCAAGTTTCAAGAAGCTAGCCCAAACCGTGTATGATTTAGAGTTTGAACTACATTTGTCAATATAGGAGAAAGCAGAATGAAACCTAAAAATTCAAACTGTTACTGCAAACGAATGCTTCAACGTAGGAGAATGAAACTTGAGCATCCAAGTGGGATTGGTGTACTGATCATTACTCGAAAGTGTCATGAAGATTGGATAAAAAAATATATGTTGAGATTTCAGAAGACTCTAGTTTTGGGAAGTTTGGCAACCCCTTTCAATAAAAGTGTTATTCGCCTGTCCCTGCATTAGGCTACATCAAGAGGAAACAAGCCTTAGAGATAGAACGTAGAACTACAGTATTTTGTCAAGTTTCAAGAAGCTAGCACAAACCGTGTTTGATTAAGAGTTCGAACTGCATCTGTCAATATAGGACAAAACAGAGTGAAACCTAAAAATTCAAACTGTTCCTGCAAACGAATGCTTCAACCTAGGAGAACGAAACTTGGGCATCCAAGTTTGATTGGTGCACTGCTCACTACTTGAATGTATCATGAAGGTCGGAAGAAAAAATATATGATGAGATTTCAGGAGACTGTAGTTTTTTGGCAGCCTAACAACGCCTTTCATTGAATGTGTTATTCGCCAGTCTCTGCTTAAGGCTACATCAAGAGGAAACAAACCTTAGGGATAGAATGTAGAACTACTTTATTGTGTCATGTTTCAAGAAGCTAGCACAAACCGTGTTTGATTTAAAGTTCTAACTGCATCTGTCAATATAGGAGAAAACAGAGTGAAACCTAAAAATTCAAACTGTTCCTGCAAACGAATGCTTCAACCTAGAAGAACAAAACTTGGGCATCCAAGTGGGAATGGTGTACTGATCATTACTTGAATGTATCATGAAGATTGGATGAAAAAATATATGTTGAGATTTCAGGAGACTCTAGTTTTTTGGCAGCCTAACAACGCCTTTCATGAAAGTGTTATTCGCCGGTCTGTGCTGAAGGCTACATCAAGAGGAAACAAACCTTAGGGATAGAATGTAGAACTACTTTATTGTGTCAAGTTTCAAGAAGCTAGCCCAAACCGTGTATGATTTAGAGTTTGAACTACATTTGTCAATATAGGAGAAAGCAGAATGAAACCAAAAATTCAAACTGTTACTGCAAACGAATGCTTCAAGGTAGGAGAAGGAAACTTGAGCATCCAAGTGGGATTGGTGTACTGATCATTACTCGAAAGTATCATGAAGATTGGATAAAAAAATATATGTTGAGATTTCAGAAGACTCTAGTTTTGGGAAGTTTGGCAACCCCTTTCAATAAAAGTGTTATTCGCCAGTCCCTGCATTAGGCTACATCAAGAGGAAACAAACCTTAGAGATAGAACGTAGAACTACTTTATTGTGTCAAGTTTCAAGAAGCTAGCACAAACCGTGTTTGATTTAGAGTTCTAGCTGCATCTGTCAATATAGGAGAAAACAGAGTGAAACCTAAAAATTCAAACTGTTCCTGCAAACGAATGCTTCAACCTAGGAGAACGAAACTTGGGCATCCAAGTTTGATTGGTGCACTGCTCATTACTTGAAAGTATCATGAAGGTCGGAAGAAAAAATATATGATGAGATTTCAGGAGACTGTAGTTTTTTGGCAGCCTAACAACGCCTTTCATTGAATGTGTTATTCGCCAGTCTCTGCTTAAGGCTACATCAAGAGGAAACAAACCTTAGGGATAGAACATAGAACTACTTTATTGTGTCATGTTTCAAGTAGCTAGCACAAACCGTGTTTGATTTAAAGTTCTAACTGCATCTGTCAATATAGGAGAAAACAGAGTGAAACCTAAAACTTCAAACTGTTCCTGCAAACGAATGCTTCAACCTAGAAGAACAAAACTTGGGCATCCAAGTGGGAATGGTGTACTGATCATTACTTGAATGTATCATGAAGATTGGATGAAAAAATATATGTTGAGATTTCAGGAGACTCTAGTTTTTTGAAAGTTTGGCAACCCCTTTCAATATAAGTGTTATTCGCCAGTCCCTGCATTAGGCTACATCAAGAGGAAACAAACCTTAGAGATAGAACGTAGAACTACTTTATTGTGTCAAGTTTCAAGAAGCTAGCACAAACCGTGTTTGATTTAGAGTTCTAGCTGCATCTGTCAATATAGGAGAAAACAGAGTGAAACCTAGAAATTCAAACTGTAACTGCAAACGAATGCATCAACCTTGGAGAACGAAACTTGGGCATCCAAGTTTGATTGGTGCACTGCTCATTACTTGAAAGTATCATTAAGGTCGGAGAAAAATATGTGTTGAGATTTCAGGAGACTCTAGTTTTTTGGCAGCCTAACAACGCTTTTCATTGAAAGTGTTATTCGCCAGTCTGTGCTGAAGGCTACATCAAGAGGAAACAAACCTTAGGGATAGAATGTAGAACTACTTTATTGTGTCAAGTTTCAAGAAGCTAGCCCAAACCGTGTATGATTTAGAGTTTGAACTACATTTGTCAATATAGAAGAAAACAGTGAAACCTAAAAATTCAAACTGTTACTGCAAACGAATGCTTCAACGTAGGAGAATGAAACTTGAGCATCCAAGTGGGATTGGTGTACTGATCATTACTCGAAAGTATCATGAAGATTGGATAAAAAAATATATGTTGAGATTTCAGAAGACTCTAGTTTTGGGAAGTTTGGCAACCCCTTTCAATAAAAGTGTTATTCGCCAGTCCCTGCATTAGGCTACATCAAGAGGAAACAAACCTAAGAGATAGAACGTAGAACTACAGTATTTTGTCAAGTTTCAAGAAGCTAGCACAAACCGTGTTTGATTTAGAGTTCGAACTGCATCTGTCAATATAGGACAAAACAGAGTGAAACCTAAAAATTCAAACTGTTCCTGCAAACGAATGCTTCAACCTAGGAGAACGAAACTTGGGCATCCAAGTTTGATTGGTGCACTGCTCATTACTTGAAAGTATCATGAAGGTCGGAAGAAAAAATATATGATGAGATTTCAGGAGACTGTAGTTTTTTGGCAGCCTAACAACGCCTTTCATTGAATGTGTTATTCGCCAGTCTCTGCTTAAGGGTACATCAAGAGGAAACAAACCTTAGGGATAGAACGTAGAACTACTTTATTGTGTCATGTTTCAAGTAGCTAGCACAAACCGTGTTTGATTTAAAGTTCTAACTGCATCTGTCAATATAGGAGAAAACAGAGTGAAACCTAAAAATTCAAACTGTTCCTGCAAACGAATGCTTCAACCTAGAAGAACAAAACTTGGGCATCCAAGTGGGAATGGTGTACTGATCATTACTTGAATGTATCATGAAGATTGGATGAAAAAATATATGTTGAGATTTCAGGAGACTCTAGTTTTTTGAAAGTTTGGCAACCCCTTTCAATATAAGTGTTATTCGCCAGTCCCTGCATTAGGCTACATCAAGAGGAAACAAACCTTAGAGATAGAACGTAGAACTACTTTATTGTGTCAAGTTTCAAGAAGCTAGCACAAACCGTGTTTGATTTAGAGTTCTAGCTGCATCTGTCAATATAGGAGAAAACAGAGTGAAACCTAGAAATTCAAACTGTAACTGCAAACGAATGCATCAACCTTGGAGAACGAAACTTGGGCATCCAAGTTTGATTGGTGCACTGCTCATTACTTGAAAGTATCATTAAGGTCGGACAAAAATATGTGTTGAGATTTCAGGAGACTCTAGTTTTTTGGCAGCCTAACAACGCTTTTCATTGAAAGTGTTATTCGCCAGTCTGTGCTGAAGGCTACATCAAGAGGAAACAAACCTTAGGGATAGAATGTAGAACTACTTTATTGTGTCAAGTTTCAAGAAGCTAGCCCAAACCGTGTATGATTTAGAGTTTGAACTACATTTGTCAATATAGAAGAAAACAGTGAAACCTAAAAATTCAAACTGTTACTGCAAACGAATGCTTCAACGTAGGAGAATGAAACTTGAGCATCCAAGTGGGATTGGTGTACTGATCATTACTCGAAAGTATCATGAAGATTGGATAAAAAAATATATGTTGAGATTTCAGAAGACTCTAGTTTTGGGAAGTTTGGCAACCCCTTTCAATAAAAGTGTTATTCGCCAGTCCCTGCATTAGGCTACATCAAGAGGAAACAAACCTTAGAGATAGAACGTAGAACTACAGTATTTTGTCAAATTTCAAGAAGCTAGCACAAACCGTGTTTGATTTAGAGTTCGAACTGCATCTGTCAATATAGGACAAAACAGAGTGAAACCTAAAAATTCAAACTGTTCCTGCAAACGAATGCTTCAACCTAGGAGAACGAAACTTGGGCATCCAAGTTTGATTGGTGCACTGCTCATTACTTGAAAGTATCATGAAGGTCGGAAGAAAAAATATATGATGAGATTTCAGGAGACTGTAGTTTTTTGGCAGCCTAACAACGCCTTTCATTGAATGTGTTATTCGCCAGTCTCTGCTTAAGGGTACATCAAGAGGAAACAAACCTTAGGGATAGAACGTAGAACTACTTTATTGTGTCATGTTTCAAGTAGCTAGCACAAACCGTGTTTGATTTAAAGTTCTAACTGCATCTGTCAATATAGGAGAAAACAGAGTGAAACCTAAAAATTCAAACTGTTCCTGCAAACGAATGCTTCAACCTAGAAGAACAAAACTTGGGCATCCAAGTGGGAATGGTGTACTGATCATTACTTGAATGTATCATGAAGATTGGATGAAAAAATATATGTTGAGATTTCAGGAGACTCTAGTTTTTTGAAAGTTTGGCAACCCCTTTCAATATAAGAGTTATTCGCCAGTCCCTGCATTAGGCTACATCAAGAGGAAACAAACCTTAGAGATAGAATGTAGAACTACTTTATTGTGTCAAGTTTCAAGAAGCTAGCACAAACCGTGTTTGATTTAGAGTTCTAGCTGCATCTGTCAACATAGGAGAAAACAGAGTGAAACCTAGAAATTCAAACTGTTACTGCAAACGAATGCATCCACCTAGGAGAACGAAACTTGGGCATCCAAGTTTGATTGGTGTACTGCTCATTACTTGAAAGTATCATTAAGGTCGGAAAAAAATATGTGTTGAGATTTCAGGAGACTCTAGTTTTTTGGCAGCCTAACATTGCCTTTCATTGAAAGTGTTATTCGCCAGTCGGTGCTGAAGGCTACATCAAGAGGAAACAAACCTTAGGGATAGAATGTAGAACTACTTTATTGTGTCAAGTTTCAAGAAGCTAGCCCAAACCGTGTATGATTTAGAGTTTGAACTACATTTGTCAATATAGGAGAAAGCAGAATGAAACCTAAAAATTCAAACTGTTACTGCAAATGAATGCTTCAACGTAGGAGAATGAAACTTGAGCATCCAAGTGGGATTGGTGTACTGATCATTACTCGAAAGTGTCATGAAGATTGGATAAAAAAATATATGTTGAGATTTCAGAAGACTCTAGTTTTGGGAAGTTTGGCAACCCCTTTCAATAAAAGTGTTATTCGCCTGTCCCTGCATTAGGCTACATCAAGAGGAAACAAGCCTTAGAGATAGAACGTAGAACTACAGTATTTTGTCAAGTTTCAAGAAGCTAGCACAAACCGTGTTTGATTAAGAGTTCGAACTGCATCTGTCAATATAGGACAAAACAGAGTGAAACCTAAAAATT